>NW_013667470.1:144980-151609 GCF_000517525.1 Limulus polyphemus
AAGTTAGGTATATTTCTAAATGTAAATTTAATCTAAACAACTGTCGATAGTAAAATTAATATATAATAATAAATCCGTCACAATGTTTATACAACTGCGTGTAATTTAGATATTCGTGTTTTTCAAAATGAGCCTACAAGAGAGAGAGAAGATAATGCAAAGATTTGATTTTCTTCAGTTCGAGACCTCATGCTTTGGTAAAGATTAATGAGGGGTTCGAAAAAAAGCGTTGTCCCTCTTACTAAAAAAATAGAACACAGAGGTGTTTAAGATAAAGAATCTCGACTTTTTTTTATCTAGCTGGCCTTGTGCCCTGTCACTTGGTCTATGTACAATGGGAACAATACTGCTCCTATTGACAATTTTCTGACAACAGGAAGGCACAGCGATGGATGAGTCTCCCTTTGATTGGCGTAATCTGATCTTTACGTGTCCTTCCAGTAGTTCACCCTGACAGTGTGATGTATGCATTTCAATGGTGGCAATCTAAGGCTATCCTAAAAAGAGTTTCGGGTATCCTGAATGTAATAGTGACAACATCAAAGAGAAACAATTGTTCTCTTAAGTGATGAACAACACCGTATAAAACGGAAATGAGGGAACTTCTAGATAGCCACGGTGCTGCACGAAGATAGTATTACAGTAACAGTGGCGTAAGAAGCGGTAGGGGGTGCCTCCCCTCACTTTTCAATCTGTTCAAATTAAAATGCATCAAAATTAGGAAATTTACAATCAAGAAAAGCAGGAGAATAAAAAATAATAATCCAGAACTCAAAAGCTTTCAGGACCGAAAGGCGAGTCCTGGACACTGACCGTAATGAGTGACCCTATGGCGCACATTCCCTCGCTTCGTTCAGTCCAATAAACCCTGGGCCTCCCCACTTTTAATTGACCTCTTATATCTCTGAATAATATTCTATGTATGTCCAGTATAAAATCAACCTTTCTAATAAACAACAGTGCTGTAGAATGATAACACAGGTTTGAATAAATGAAAACCTGTATAAATACTGTAACAAATGAGGGTAAAACAACACAAAACATAAATATTAACTAAAGAAAGGTGTGAAGAAATCATTTGTTTAAACAATAACAGAGATTGGAATGAAATAACATAGAGAAAAACAAACATTTTAGTAACACAACTTTATATATAAACACTGATAGATAAGAATAGTGCAAAACCTGAATATGCAATATTACAAAACTGTAGAAATAAGGTAAGAATTGTATAAACAATATAGGGTTTAATAAAAGAACCCTCTGCATAAACACTCAGTCACATGGGAATAAAACAGCACCTGTATGTGAATATAAGAAAATCTGCATGAACCATAAGATAGACGTCAATATATATAATATCTCTATTACCAAAAACACAATCACGAATAAAACAACATCAGCATATAAACTAACACAGATGGGAAGACAACAACACCTGCATAAAGAATACTATACAGATAGAGAATGGTCACTGGGACGAGCCTCCCACTGGAACAGCGGTATGTCTGCGGACTCACAACGCTAGAAAGCGGGTTTCGATACACGTGGAGGGCTCATTGTGTAGCTATGCGCTTAACTACAACAAACAGCCAAACTCTGGGACGAATGGAACATTTGCATGAAAAGTAATTCAGATATTAATAAAACAACACTGACATTTGTCTTATCACAGAATCGAAGTATTAATAAAAACTCATGATAAGTGCTTTATCACATGATAACATTATTAATAAAACAGCCCTGAGATGTGCCTTATCACAGGATAAAATTATTAATAAAACAGCCCTGAGATGTGCCTTATCACAGAATCGCGGTATTAATAAAATAACACTAACATGTGCCTTATTAGAGAATCGCAGTATTAATAAAACAATATGATATGTGCCTTATCACAGGATAAAATTATTAATAAAACAGCCCTGAGATGTGCCTTATCACAGAATCGCGGTATTAATAAAATAACACTAACATGTGCCTTATTAGAGAATCGCAGTATTAATAAAACAATATGATATGTACCTTATCACAAAATTATAGTATTAATAAAACAATACCGAGAATCATAAAATCACAAAAAAAAAAGATAAAACATCACTGGCATGTGCCTTTTCGGAATCGCAGTATTAATAAAACAACACTCATCTGTGCCTTATTACAGAAGTTAATAAAACAACACTAACATGTGTGTTGTCAAAGAATCGCAGTATGAATAAAAGAACACTCACATGTACCTTATCACAGAATGACAGTATTGATATAATAACACTCATATGTGTCTTATCACAGAATGACAGTATTGATAAAATAACACTCATATGTGTCTTATCACAGAATGACAGTATTGATAAAATAACACTCATATGTGTCTTATCACAGAATGACAGTATTAATAAAACAACATTGACATGTGCCTTATCACAGAATGACAGTATTGATAAAGTAACACTCATATGTGTCTGATCACAGAATCGCAGTATTAATAAAACAACATTGACATGTGGTGATAAGACACATATTAGTGTTGTTTTATTAATAATGTGATTATGTAATAAGGCACATGTCAATGTTGTTTTATTACTTTCTGTGATTCTGTGATAAGACACATATTAGTGTTGTTTTATTAATAATGTGATTATGTAATAAGGCACACGTCAATGTTGTTTTATTACTTTCTGTGATAAGACACATATTAGTGTTATTTTATTAATAATGTGATTATGTGATCAGACACATATGAGTGTTACTTTATCAATACTGTCATTCTGTGATAAGCCACATGTCAATGTTGTTTTATTAATAATGTGATTATGTAATAAGGGGAATCACAGAAAGTAATAAAATAACACTAATATGTGTCTTATCACAGAATCACAGAAAGTAATAAAACAAGATTAACATGTGCCTTATTACATAATCACCTTATTAATAAAATAACACTAATATGTGTCTTATCACAGAATCACAGAAAGTAATAAAACAGCATTGACATGTACCTTATTACATAATCACATTATTAGTAAAACAACACTGATATGTGTCTTATCACAGAATCACAGAAAGTAATAAAACAATATTAATATGTGCCTTATTACATAATCACATTATTAATAAAACAACACTAATATGTGTCTTATCACAGAATCACAGAAAGTAATAAAATAACACTAAGATGTTCCTTATCACGGAATCACAGAAAGTAATAAAATAACACTATGATGTTCCTTAGGCATGGCCAGGTGGTTTGGGCTCTCGACTCGTAATCTGAGGGTTGCGGGTTCGAATCCCCGTCACACCAAACATGCTAACCTCCGCTTTTGCCTGGTTCCAAGTCCAGGATGAGAAAGGAGGAGGGTTGGGCGCGGGGCGAGCAATTCCACCCCGTAAAAACCAACCTGCTACAAGTAACTGCAACAACACCTTCCGTTGGCGAGGTGTTGTTGCGGCCTTATGCTCCACTGGGAGTTTACAGGAATAATAAAAAAAAATGATGTTCTTTATGATAGAATCACAGTATTAATAAAATAGCCCTGAGATGTGCCTTATCACAGAAATTAAGAAACCCTTTTTGTCATGCACCCTATTACAGACATTAATAAACAGACAATGATATTTACCTTATCACAGATTTTAATAGAGTGCACGCCTTGAACGATCACCAATAACTGAAGGATGTGAAATATTACATGGTATAAATATGAACACAGATCTGAATATAACAACATGTGCGCGAATGTTAAAATAGATATTGATAAAATCACATTTAGGTGACTATTAATGTCAATTATCGCACGTGCTGCACTTTGATCGTGTCACGATTACGCTCGACACCGCAAATTCCATTGTAACAAGCTCGTGAGAATGACGAATGAGATCAATCTTGAAGCATACATCTCTTCAAACTTTACATAGATCATCAACTGTATGTGAACGTTGATTCCCAAGTCTAATTTGAGTAGACCAAAGGCACAGAAAACCATTGGAGCTACTTTGGAGGACCTGACCAAATGGGACTGTGTGGTTATATTTTCTTTGGTCACTTTTTTCAGGAAAACAGTCGATGATTTCTGTATTTAGATGTAATTATGTGAATTTTCGGATTGTGAGTCCGTCAACTTTAAATGTTTGTTTATTATCTTATTAACAGCACCAGTAGATAAGCCCAGTTTATCATCACAATGGCTTATTTTTTTTTTAGTCAGAAGGTTATCTTTCGCAACCATAAAGTCTTCATTTTGCGAATGAGGAGGTTATTTCAGATTGTCTTATGATTTGGTTTTAGAGTCCGTTGATGTCATAAGCGCTATTCGAGTTTTTCCTCTTCCATGTAAAATACTGAAGCCAGTTCTTCAAAATCAGTTGACAATCTCACTATACGAGTATATTTCCTTGGAAAAGGCTGTGGCAGATTTTTTTCAGCCAAAGCCTATTTGCTGCAGCATTGATTGTTGAAAGGTCTGGAATTTCCAGTGAACCAAAAATACATGTGCTGAACATTCGGCTGCAGACCCACGGTGGTGACACATCACTGGATTAGCGTAATTCAATCGTTCTTACATAGTGCGGCTAATCTTTTGTATAAATACAAACCTGAGCATAAAACTTTTTACGTAAAGCTTAACATAGGAGTGAGCAAACGTAATAAAAAAGAACACGAATTTATGAATTTAGAAATGCTTTTATTGATAGAAATATAAGTATAAACCCATTAACAATTTAAACGAAGAAAAAACTCTGAATCAAATATTACAATACTTGTGTCATACATATATCGTGTATATGTATTAACACTACCATAAACGTATCATATATCTGTATTAACACTATCATAGATGTACTATATATCTGTATCATAGATGTACCATATATCTGTATCATAGATGTACCATATATTTGTATCATAGATGTACCATATATCTGTATCATAGATGTACTATATATCTGTATCATAGATGTACCATATATCTGTATCATAGATGTACCATATATCTGTATCATAGTGTACAATATATCTGTATCATAAATGTACCATATATCTGTATCATAGATGTACCATATATCTGTACCATAGATGTACTATATATCTGTATCATAGACGTACCATATATCTGTATCATAGACGTACCATATATCTGTATCATAGTGTACCATATATCTGTATCATAGATGTATTACATATCTGTATCATAGATGTACCATATATCTGTACCATAGATGTACTATATATCTGTATCATAGTGTACCATATATCTGTATCATAGACGTACCATATATCTGTATCATAGTGTACCATATATCTGTATCATAGATGAACCATATATCTGTATTAACACTATCATAGATGTACCATATATCTGTATTAACACTAATGCAGAATTCAATAAAATACTTGTCCTAACGCTATCACACATACACCTTATATACGTATTGACACTAACACAGCATTCTGTAGAGCAATACTATTATCAGCACTACCATACATATACTACGTATCCATATTAACACTAACACAGAATTCAACACATTACTTCTTAACACTAATACAGATTTCAACAAAGTAATGCTTGTATTTAAGCTAAACAATTCTTGATCATCTTAAGTATGTAGAGATTATTGAACATTACACACGGATAAAACAATAGTAAAATTCAAAGTGTAAACCTGTTCTCTTGTTCATACTCTTTCCCGTGTCCATCTCAGCAGGTCGTGTATTTTAGTTACTGGAAAATAATCTTATGTAATCAATCATCTTGTAAATTAACTACAAATTTTCATTATGAAACCTCCCAGATTTCATTAGATAAACGTACACGCATTGTTAAATAGCATGCTTATTGATTTTAGAATTTTTACTTGCATCGAGGGAAAGTGTCTTAGTGGAATACCCCTCTTAAAAAAATGATCGAATGGTTAAAGCACAAGCGAATTTACTAAGACGCAAATGCTGAAAGGAATAAAAATGAAGAAGAGAATTAGGTTAGAAGACAGGATTAGACAGTTGGTTGTATCCAGTCCTAAAATCTGGCCCTGAATTGAGGATTTGCCTTTGTTTTTGATAGAGAGATAGCGCTTCTTATGTCCACTCGAAACAAGGACTTATCTGGTCGTTGATCACGAGCTAGTTGCTCTGGTCCTACTCGCGGTCGTGTTAGCTATCACTCGTTTTAAAGTTAATCCATCAAAGATCGTGGACCGAGCTAGTTGTGTCTAGACCCCGTTGCTGGCACCTGTCAGTTCGGCAGGTACGCGCTAATCTGTACCTTTGGTAATCACTGTGAAAAAATATCTTGAGCAAATATTCTATTAAAGGCTTACTTGTAAGAAAATGTTACGGTGACTATAAGAAACTTATCAAATTTAATCCCATAAAGCTGCAGTAAAATATTATTAGATCGGTAGTATCCTTTATTTAAAACCAATTAATTGAAAATTATATCATATGTTTTGCCAGTAGTGATTTAATTCATACACAATACCAGCTGCGGCTCTTTTATTTGATATATACTGTGTGTATTATATGTGAAGTTATCTTATATAATACGTTAGCTGTAGGTCTACACTGTGTGTATTATATGTGAAGTTATCCTATATAATACGTTAGCTGTAGGTCTACACTGTGTATATTATAT
>NW_013667470.1:152609-153656 GCF_000517525.1 Limulus polyphemus
AAGTTATCTTATATAATACGTTAGCTGTAGGTCTACACTGTGTGTATTATATGTGAAGTTATCCTATATAATACGTTAGCTGTAGGTCTACACTGTGTATATTATATGTGAAGTTATCCTATATAATACGTTAGCTGTAGGTCTACACTGTGTATATTATATGTGAAGTTATCCTATATAATACGTTAGCTGTAGGTCTACACTGTGTGTATTATATGTGAAGTTATCCTATATAATACGTTAGCGTAGGTCTACACTGTGTGTATTATATGTGAAGTTATCCTATATAATACGTTAGCTGTAGGTCTACACTGTGTGTATTATATGTGAAGTTATCCTATATAATACGTTAGCTGTAGGTCTACACTGTGTATATTATATGTGAAGTTATCCTATATAATACGTTAACTGTAGGTCTACACTGTGTGTATTATATGTGAAGTTATCCTATATAATACGTTAACTGTAGGTCTACTATACGAAACATACCAAAGTGTTTCTATTTTCTATAACATGGCAACGTCATTCTCCTCTATACAGCATATCAGTTGTGGTTTTACTCCACATAATATAGCAACGTCAGTCTACATTAAATAACATACCAGTTGTAGTGCTACTTCATATAATATAGTAACGTTAACCTACTCTATGTCACATTCCAGCTGTGGTTATACTCCATTTAACATGTTAATGTCAGTTGGGATTCTATTTTGTATAGCAAGACAACAATTAGTTTGTTCTAGGTAAGTTAAGTGTGAGTCTATACAACAAATTAAATTTGAATCTACTCTACAAGAAAGTTAGTTGTGAATTTGCTATAACAAAGATGTTAAGTGCGAGTCTCATCTATATAATATGTTAACCGTCAGTATACTCTATATAGCATATTAATTGCAAGTCTATTCAGTATACGGTAAGGGAGCTCTGAGTATTCTGTTTAAAACTTGTCAGCACATGAGTTCATGTTAAGTGTGAGTCTCTTCTATATAATATGTTAACCGTCAGTATACTCTATATAGCATATTAATTGCAAGTCTATTCAGTATA
>NW_013667470.1:154036-159152 GCF_000517525.1 Limulus polyphemus
TAAGTGAGCTCTGAGTATTCTGTTTAAAACTTGTCAGCACATGAGTTCATGTTAAGTGTGAGTCTCTTCTATATAATATGTTAACCGTCAGTATACTCTATATAGCATATTAATTGCAAGTCTATTCAGTATACGGTAAGTGAGCTCTGAGTATTCTGTTTAAAACTTGTCAGCACATGAGTTCATGTTAAGTGTGAGTCTCTTCTATATAATATGTTAACTGATTGATTTCACACGGTATATATTTTTGCTATAAACATTCGTTTTACGAAGTGAACAGGTGAGCAAGAAGACAACAAATAAAGGCGGTTGGATTGTTAATTTAACTTTAGAATCTGATTAGAATGTTTACTTCTGAAAGATGATTTTCAAATTACATTATGTTTAATGAATTCATTATTACTCAACTCCCTTTACATCCAGAAAAGCACATAGCAACGAAGTTATGTCTATAAAAGCTATGTTTGAAAAGTTAAATTAAATAACGCCCCAAAATGTGTACTGATGTCACAACTGGTAAAAAATCGCTCCACATTTAAGTTGAGCAAGACTTCTTTTTCTGTTCTATTTGTCTGCCTATTGTCAAACTACATTCAATGCACGTGTTTTAATAATTAGACAGACATAAAGAACTACAGTGAAGAAAATAAGCCGCAAAGGAACGTAATCCAGAAAAGAAAGACAAAAAAAAAACGGAATTTCAAATATCGTTCCTTTCCAGTTTGACATTAATAAGTGAATCCTGAGATAAATCCATTAAATTATTTACAATTTAATGAAGTCAAATATAACGTCTGAATGAATTTAGAAGATAACTGTCTTGAGCGTGACATTGAAATCCAAGTTTATCTATAAAACAAAACAATGACAGTGAATATCAGAAGAAAAAAAACATTTTGACAAAAACTATCACCAAAATCCACCTGGAAATATAAATAATGTTAGGAATAAAATTCTACTTGAAATAAAAAAAAGATTCAAGTTTCTGATAGTATTTTGAACTAAACATTTTATGACATGAACTGAATCAAATTCTCTCTCTCTTTTTTTTTTTTTAGAAGAAAAATGTCTTTTATATTTCTTTTTAAAACTCGAAGATTCTGACATCTGGTATCGTCACAAATACAACCACAGATATGAGTCTGGCTTCGAAGGAAACGAAACTACAAATAATCTGATGTATTTTATAATTAAAATGATAATGCCTTCAGTTATAACTCACAACTTGATAAGGTATTTAGAGCTTTTGTCCTTGAATGGCTATAGACTACTTCTCAATGTTTGCATCGATGAACATGATATTATGCAATCAAAACTCTAACGTGATCAATGTCTATTTTTTAACATGATACAGTTCCTAGATAATGATTGGTTACTTACTCTTATGACTATGACTCGTGTGAAAACAGACTTTATACACGTTCATGTTCATAATAAGAGAGTTATTTAGGATATATATCTGAAACTTGCACTTGACGCTACTGTAGCGCTCTGGGTGGTCAATATGTCACAATACTTTGTGAATGCCGGACATTAAGTAACACAAAAACAATAGCTTTCAACTGTATAGAGCTATTTTTGATATCTCGCTCTTGCTTGTTCTTTATTGATTTTCCACCCAGTTGGTTCCTAAGCTATAAGACTATGGGTTACATAAAACCGTTTCTTACTTATTTCAAATTGTTGTAATGTATTCCACTAAGTCAAAACATAATGTCTTCAGATAAGGTAGTTCAGTTTATTAGAGAGACGTATCGACATGATAATTACACTAATTGCTGATAAACTTACTCACATGTACACACGCAAATAAACGTCCAAATACGAATTAAAATACTGTCAAAACTTTATACATAGGAACACTAACATACGGGTATGGCTAAATGGATAACACCAACCTACTGATATACCGCCACAAACTAACGTATTTAAATTCCAATACAGAAAGTAACAACAACATAATAACCTATCAGTACAAACAGTAACAACACCTATTGGCCTACATGGTTAGTAACACCAAGATAATGACATGAAATGGATACCAAAACTAATAAACTGACATATCAACTTGGATAATAAAACAAACAAATTACTTTATCAACAAAGATAACAACAGTAAGAAATCACTAGTGACATTCTATCCTATATTAATTCAGCTCTTAGCTGTGCAATAATGTAGTCGGAGGATGGAGGGAAGGTAGTCGAACGACCACCACAGTATTATAGAAAGTCTAAAAGGTTACTACTATATATATATATATATATATTAAATAAATACTTGACTTTCATATAAGTAACATAAATTCTTTGTGTAGAAGAAATAGGGAACATTTTGTGGAAAAAAAAGACCTCCTCCACACACTTTGTGCTGCGGACTACGCCCCTGCTTTGTATATATGTATGTGCAGCTAACTAACTCTTCCCAAAGTTCTAGAACTAGCAGGACCAAACTAGGCACGTGGTTTCCTCTACTAAGGGGGCTACAACGTTCCCATAAGATCATCCAGGCATGACAGAAGTCTAAGATTAGATTTTCAAAGCCGAATCTGGTATCGGATTTAATGCTTCTCACCCTCCACGGGATCCCTGGAGTGTTATATTTAGCTTTATATGTACCAGTGGTCAGTTAACCCCTCTCACAGTCTTGGAGCTAGCAGAACCAAATTCGGCAGATGGACTCTGGGTTTCTCCGGAGGTGTCCTTATCTGAACAAGGAGCCTAAACCAGCCATGATGGGGTCTAAGAGTCGAAGAAGGGTTTCAGAGTCGTTGAATCTGAATCTGGCATCGACTGTGCCATAACGGGGGTTTATCTTCTGTATAGCTATAGAAGTAACTGGGGGTAATGGAGGAGCTTGATAGGTATTTTGGAAACTCAGAAGAGGGCTTTTAATCCACATAGTGTATTTTGTGTCTGTTATAAGAATAACTATAGTACAAACCATACAAATATCGTGTGATCATTTCTTTGTTTTTAATTAAACTGATGTAAAACGTACTGGCCTAAGAACTATATGTATATTCTGTAATATTTGTTTTCTTCAATTTAATATAGTAGGTATAACCTGCCAATAAACCATCCTTATATTGACAACAATATAATCAAATGATTTTTTTCATGCTACGACGTTAAAATATTACCCTATAGGAAATCAAAAGGAAAAAAAAAGGTGTTCAATAATTGATAATCTGTCATACTAGTCCGGGCAGTGTGAGTGTAAAACAGCGAGTATGGAAGTTTCAGCAAGAAAAGGCTTAGGGTATTGTTTTAATTGTCATATTTCCCCTCGATATTTTCCTTACCAACACATCTACTTCTGTGATGATAAAACACTTTCAAAAGAAACGTGACTGTGCTAGAAAGGCTTAGTCAAGCCTGACAGTGATCAATGACCCTCACATCTATCATTCAACCCAACATCTATATAATATAGTTTATATCGTGTGTAAATGCAACTGTGTATGTAACAAAGTCATGGCAAAAACACACACCGATTTGTTAGATGTGACTGGTTCAGCCTACACTCTGGAAGGATTAGCTGCGATGCTAGATTCAAGCCAAAGGTTCGCCTTTATCCTCTGTCGCGTGTTGTCTTTATGTTCCGACTTGCCAAAGATCACATAGATAAATTTGTTTATTTATTATTAAGCACAAAGCTACACAATAGGCTATCATATTTACCGCTGAGACAGCCACTGAGGAACTCGTGTTTTCTTCTGATAGTCTTGATGAAAGAATCGGTTAGCCAGCGCTATATTTAATAATTCATGTTTTCTTTATGTAAATATAGTAAATGTACTGACTGTATACAGCCACATTTATACATTTTTATTTACATAGTTTCATTAATTTGTCGGCTAATTGATTATAAACATTTCCAAATGTTTCTTCGTCCAAATTAGTTTATCTAGTGTGCTGGTTTCCGTGTTCAGATAATTGTGTTTAACGTGTTGAATATCTTTGAAACCATTATAAAATTGTGTTCAGGTTATTTTGCTTAATTTTGTATTGAGGTGGATATGTTTCATGTGTCGGCTTCCTTATGACACATCATAATCTCCAGCTTATATAGCTTTGTTTATTAGTTCGAATTTTTGACGATGTTTTCAATGTTCAGCAGAGTACAGCCTCTGTGTACCTTTGAACAAGACAGTACTTTACTTCACATATTTCTCTTCTGATCGACTCGATCTACAGGGTGAAAGCATTAGTTGCGATTTATTACAAAGTTTTACCTGTAAACTTCGTTTCGTATTTTTTTAGCCTTCATACTTGTCAGAGATGGAGGAACAAGACGTGTTTATTTTATCGTCTTAGCTTTTCGATATGAGGGAGAAGTCAGAGTGACTCTTGAAGAAACAGATAATACCGCATTAGCCAAGTTCTTTCTTCTTAAGTATAAGGTTAAGCTAAAGTGTTTTTGAGCAAAAGTTATTTTAACTTATTCCTGAATGCTTAAATTAACCCTTTCGTTCAGTACGGAAAGAGTTAATCAATATATTTACTCCTGTACAAAATTAAAGCCAAGTTTGTCCTTCAGAAATTTCACTTTGTCTTTACGTCAGCATTTTTCTTTTCTTGAAAAATGTAGTTTTTTAATCTGTCACATTTATGAGGTTTGGTGCATTTTGTTGGGTCTGATCAATCTACCAACTGTTAGGTCTGATCTATCTACCAACTGTTAGGTCTGATCTATCTACCAATTGTTAGGTCTGATCTATCTACCAATTGTTAACTCTGATCTATCTACCATGTGTTAGGTCTGATCTATCTACCAATTGTTAGGTCTGATCTATCTACCAATTGTTAGGTCTGATCTATCTACCAATTGTTAGGTCTGATCTATCTACCAATTGTTAGGACTAATTAATCTACCATGTGTTAGGTCTGATATATCTACCAATTGTTAGGTCTAATTAATCTACCATGTGTTAGGTCTGATCTAGCTACTAATTGTTAGGTCTAATCTATCTACCAATTGTTAGGTGTGATCTATCTACCAATTGTTAGGTGTGATCTATCTACCAATTGTTAGGTGTGATCTATCTACCAATTGTTAGGTGTGATCTATCTACCAATTGTTAGGTGTGATCTATCTACCAATTGTTAAGTCTGA
>NW_013667470.1:159804-163925 GCF_000517525.1 Limulus polyphemus
TTATTGTCCGTCAGAAAAACAAAACGGCTGGGGTTGTTTGTTCCTGTTCTTACATTTATTGAATATTTTGATTATAGTTCAAGCTAGATAGTTTCGTGCAGTTTTACTCTTCCTTGTAATACATACAGTTAATGGAACAAAAATGTACACATTAGCTCCATTTACGACAAAACGTGATCAAATAAACTCAAGTCTATTAGTCCTAGTTGAGACTCAGTATCCTGCTGTCTGTAGTGTTGAGATCATTGTTGTGTATAACAGATTATTAAAGATGAACGCGTATCAACATCAAATGTGATTTTTGATACATATGATCGCATTACGCGAAACGATAACGTGCGATATGCTCGGAACCTACAGTAAGTCCCTGCGTAATTATCTAATACCATACTATAACTTGTAATTATGATCCATACTATCAAATACTGAAATAGTTAAACACATTAATACATGAAATTCCTAAAGAAAATACGCACATTAATCTCAATTTCAAATAAACAATAAGAACTCGAGCTTGAGATTTTTTTGGCCATGTTGGGAGAATTTTCTTTAGTTAGCAATGGAGGAGCCTAATGACTAGCACGTCGAAATATATATCTGCGGATCCACGTTCGCGTCCCTTTATCATAAAAAAATATCATGTTTCGCATTTTGTAGTCGCAGGTGCATTATAATGTTGACGGCCAAGTCCCACTCTTCGGTCAGACAAGAGTAGCCCAAGATTTGGCGATGGGTGCTGTTGACTAGCTGCCTTCCCTCTAGTTGAGTCTATCAATTCAAAATTAGAGGGAGGTAAGTGCAAATAGCTCTTGAGTGGCTTTTCTCGAAATTCCGAAAACAAACAACCAGTTGTCAATGAAACCTTGCAACTGTTCAAATTGCAACTTAGGCCCCAAACACATCATTCTCAGAAAAGTGAAAAATAAATTATGATAAAATACGGATACTATTGACACATCTGGCGATTTGTTACAGCGTGCATAGCGTACATAATTGGCAAGAAATGTTTAAAACTTAGCGAACAAAGAAATGACAAAGATGGAACTGGATATTCAAATTTAATTTTCTGTTAAAATGAGAATTCGATAAACCAGTGTGAATTTACTACATTAGGCTAAAATTGAAAGAAAATAAGGTAATTTGATCTTCATTATACGCATCGATTTCAGTTCGGAGTGACTGGCGGTCAGCTCATTATCGGGTAATTACTCACAGACTTATATAAAAACTAGCGCGACGGGGCGGTTATTGAAGGGGTCGTTAGAATAATAAAAAAATTAATCTGTCATAAGCTGTAATTAAAAAAGATCATCTATGGCTTCATTTATCTTGATATGCGAACCTGCCATGAACAGAAGGACTCTCAAGTATCACCAAACGAACAAAGTTAGGTCTAGTTCATAAGTTAAACTATATTAGTCAGTATCGACGTATCAAGACTGCAAATATGTAATTTTTTTATGGAAATTTAGCTTGAATAGTATACATGGCATGTTTGACACTTATTTAGATGAGATTATATTTTCTAGAATGACTCCAAAATTTCGTGGTCTTAACTAACCTTAGAAAGTTTGATAAACGGTCTGAGAATATACAGATGGGTCAGTATCGATCCCATCATCATGCACAGTTTGTCCACCACAGATAACTGTTTTAGGAATCATAATATCATTCTACAACCTCCAAAACTGTATCAGGATTGTTTTATTAGGTGCTACAGTACACCTCTTTAGGTAGGTGGTTAGCACGAAAGTTTGGGTTAACGTATTGAGCTCTGAAGTTTGATAACCATAAGTTGACATATAGGAGGTAATTACGAAAACGAACCACCAGACCATTGCCACTCTTTTCTGCCGATAAGATTTGAAGCAATATACTGCAGACTATGGTTCATTTATCGTTAACTGTATACACTTACACAGCTAGTTTCCTCCTAACAATGTCCACTAAGGATAAGACCGGCTGATTGTTCGGGGTTTCACCTCCTTTCGACCCGTATTATTCTGTTGTCGGGCAACTGGGCACGTGCTTCTTTTAACTAGAGGTGAATCATTTAATGCGAAACCATCTGTGTCTGTTAGATGAAATGAAACGTTGTGAGACCTTCGAGTTCTATTTAAACTTAGTCGACCCTCATCACTCAAAGCTTGCACGTGGCAACTGTCTCGTTTCTATCGCTCACTTGGGACACTTAGCTAGGAGAATAAAGCAACAGTAATTTTGTACTTTCCTTCAAGGTTGCTTCAGCGGCGAGTGATCATTGAGACAGATTGAATTTCAGATAAAAGGGCATCCCAGTTCATTCAGTTAGATATACTTACCGTTCTAAACACCCGGTTTAATAAATATATTTCAAAGCTGCTTGAAAATGTTATACACTTATGTACTGTATATATTGGTATAAGCCTCTTTAGACGTTAGCCATGTTTTGAGTTGTTTCTTCCTTCTTTTCTGGAAAAAACAACAAGCGAGTAAAAGTGGAAACTTCAAAAACTCAAACCTAATATTTCCGATGACCATTCAAAACAATAATAACAAGAAATATTAGAATAGTAAAAATAGTTTATTTACACACACACACACACACACAAATAATTGATTTCCAAAACACTAATAACCTGAATACTCCCACTGCCCTTGTCCGCCAGAGGGTCATTAGTAAGTTTACGGATTTACAACTCTAAAATCTAAGATTCGATTCCTCGCGGCGGACAAAGCACAAATAACTAATTGTATAGCTTTGCTTTGTACTAAGAACAAACAAACATATGAACCCACTGTCACCTGGCGTCAGATCAGACTGATCTTACGAAATAATCCTTTGGCACCTACAAACTGTCTTCGATTGATCCGACAAACTCTTGTGACGTGACCTTGTCTTTCAATGAGAGAATAACCATTTGTTGCTTTGTTTCATATTCCACTTTTTTTAAATGCTCGTGTAACTTGTCCTCATCTATCATTGATATGACGACATAATCAGAGTCGTCTTTCACTGATCGAATAGAATAACTCATTTCTAGCTATCTTCATCTTTATCTATTCGGTGCGTTGTTAATGGATTTTTTGTTTTTATCGGCAGGTTTATTTATTAATTCGTTATTTGTCGAGACTTGCTTGCAGATTTTTGTAATGTTCAATATGTCGTTACTTAAATTCTTATGGTTTTTGTTGGCCACTAAAGTTCTTTCTTGTAATGTATCACCTACAAATGATGTTAAAGATCGGTCTTTCATTTCAAAATACACGAGGTGAATTTGCTAGCAGGTTTACCTGTTATTCTATTCTGTGGATAAATAAAGTCTAGAAATACTACAATATATTATTTGGAAAATATTAGTAGTAGTATCATAATATATATATATATACTGTCTTGCAGTATTTTTTTTTCATCCGCTATGACATTTCCACGGCTTCAAAATTTTTTTGTATCTCATATTTTAACATTCCAAAAATCAGATACTTTTTCTTTAAAAAGTTATTGCAGTCCCAAAACGCTCTGCAATGACCTCAGTTTCTGGTGTGTGGACTTTAGTATGGGGCTCCAACCTTTTATTTTTGTTTTTGTGAGGCGCGGCAGGGTCAGATGGTTGGTTACATTTTGTATGGACGTTATAAGTGAGACCGTCAGTCTTGCTATTTGGTTAAGAGTAACTGCATAAGCGATGGTTATCTCTGACTAGTTTCCCGTCCTCTGGTCAGCAGTTCTAAATTATAAATAGTTACACCTGAACCTTATGGGACTCAATTGCTTAATTGATGAGTTGCTTAAGGTGCCATTCAGGTTATATTATTTTTGTACACTAGAGATTCTAGTAGTGTTTTCTTTGAGGGTTGTCTCCATTTGTTGGTGATTTTCTGGTTCATTATGGATGGTCACATCGAAGTTAACGTCAAATCGCTAATACAAGGTTTCTCGATTTTCTAAAAACTTTTCAGTTTCATAAATATCCAATATGGTTCACTAACATTTCGTTATAAAAAGTCCAAAGATGGTGTATGCGTGTTACTTATTAAGTGGCGCTGTTTAGAAGAAGGCAAGTTGATAGAGGTGAGATATTGTTTGTTTGTTTGAATTTCGCGCAAAGCTACACGAGGGCTATCTGCACTAGCCGTCCCTA
>NW_013667470.1:164408-173728 GCF_000517525.1 Limulus polyphemus
GTGGGATTGACCGTCACATTATAACGCCCCCACGGCTGAAAGGGCGAACATGTTTGGTGGTATGGGGATTCGAACCCGCGACCCTTAGATTACGAGTCGAGCGCCCTAACCACCTGGCCATGCCAAGCCCTGATAGAGGTGAGAAGAGGTCAAGGTCGTTTTACAGAAAGTCGGAAACGATGGGTAAATGACTTTCACGAGGAAGCTGGTTTGATGAGATTGTTTTGCTCATACTGTATTTGAATCTTTATATACTGGATTAGAATAATATCAGTTAGAGAATCGATATGAAATTAAATATAGTTTTAAGTACTAAAATCAAGGTAAATGAAGGAGATAACAGAAATATATATTTTGAGTGATTTCTACGTTACCTTTCTGTAAACGTATCGCAAACTTTCTAACATTTAATCTCCTTTGTAGCATATGACTCGACTTTTTGGGTCAGACCAGAATAATACAGGATTTCTTCCCTTAAATCTGGTTCTCAATGTAACCCGACTCCTGGTGTTAGACCGGATTAATACAGGATTTCTTCACTTAAATCTGGTTATCAATGTAACTCGACTCCTGGTGTTAGACCGGATTAATACAGGATTTCTTCCCTTAAATCTGGTTCTCAATGTAACCCGACTCCTGGTGTTAGACCGGATTAATACAAAATTTCTCCCCTTAAATCTGGTTATCAATGTAACCCGACTCCTGGTGTTAGACCGGATTAATACAGGATTTCTTCCCTTAAATCTGGTTATCAATGTAACTCGACTCCTGGTGTTAGACCGGATTAATACAGGATTTCTTCCCTTAAATCTGGTTATCAATGTAACTCGACTCCTGGTGTTAGACCGGATTAATACAAGATTTCTTCCCTTAAATCTGATTATCAATGTAACCCGACTCCTGGTGTTAGACCGGACTAATATAGAATTTCTTCTCTTAAATCTGGTTATCAATGTAACTCGACTTCTGGTGTCAAATAGGACTTTTTTTAGGATTGTGTAACTGGTTCTCAAAGAGTAACATATAATTTTCAGTCAAGCAGATGCATCTTTGATTGTAATAATGTTGCTAAGTTTTTATTACATAAATACTATATCTAATGAATTGGTCATTTCATTAAAAATAACCATTCGACAAAACTGAAAGAAAAGGTAATATAAAATTCGGCCATGTTTAAAATTTGTATAAAATTCTTTTTATATGCGATTATAAAAGTGTATAAGCATGATTGTTTGTAATTAAGCACAAAGCTACACAATGGGCTATCTGTGCTCTGCCCACCACGGGTATCGAAACCCGGATTCTAGCGTTGTAAGTCCGTAGACATACGAAATTGAAGGAATTCGTTTTATTCAGACAAATGAGACGAAGTGAACAATGTTAGACCTTCCCATTGTTTTGGCTAGTTGTGTTGTTATGCGTATACTTTTACACCCGACATGCATGTTTATTATAATCCCACAGATGCTCAGTCTTTATCTATATGATATTTGTTCGCAAACTGAATGTTTTTTTTAAAATAGGATTGAAAAAAACCTATACCGATACTTCATCAGTCTCCATTATTAATTTATAAAAATAGTTTCTTCTACAAAAAGCTTAAAACTCTTAGAACTGGGTTTCGATACCTGTGACGGGCACAGCACAGATAGCCCATTGTATATGTTTATGCGTGACAACAAACAAACAGTACAAAAAATCATTTCATGAAACGGTACCAAATCTAGGTATCGTTAAAAGACAGATTAACGGTATATCCTTTTCCCCACATTATTTATTTCATGTATTGCAAAAGCTTCAGTGTAAGATACTATTAAATATTCAGGTTTGTAAAAAAAAAATCGATAATATTTAATTCACTCTATATAAACCTATTTCAAATGAATTTCAAACTAGGTTTTGTATATACTGCAATATAAGCAGAAGCTTCTATAAATTACACAGATATACAAATCATTGGATTATAAGGTAGATTTGTAACACAAACAGAGAAAGATAGGGTAGAAACTAAAGATCATTTTGTAATTTTGTGTAATTGGAAGATCATATGATTTTTGAATTGAAAAATATAGTGTCGCTCGTTTTCTTATTATTTGGGCGATTTAAATGTTCGGCAAAGAATCTTGAGTAAAATCCTCCAAAGATCCACCAGTTAATAGAAAGCCTTGGTTAAAAGGAATCCGAATCAAACATTTCGTTTTTGAAGAATCATTGCAGTTGAATGTCAAACAATAACTACTCTAACGTGAATAGACAGTGGAGGTTCTTTAAACTTGGATACAGTGATTTAAGAGAAATTCGTACATCGCCAAAAAACAGCGGTTTATGAGAAATCCATTTAGTGTGAAGAGCCAGTTTTTGGTTTTGGTTTGTTATGAATTTCGCGCAAAGCTACATGAGGGCTATCTGGGCTAACCGTCCGTAATTTAGCAGTGAAAGACTAGAAGGAAGGCAGCTAGTCATCACCAACCATCGCCAACTCTTGAGGTACTCTTTTACCAAGGAATAGTGGGATTGACAGTCACATTATAACACCCCCACGGCTAAAAGGACGAGCATGTTTGGTGGAACGGGGATTTGAATCCGCGAGACGCAGATTGCAAGTCGATATCCCTAACTATCTGGCCATGCTAGGCCGACAGTGCTTTCCAAAATCGTACAACGTGAAAAGACAGTGGATTGAGAGAAATTTATCGAATGTGAAGCAAAAGAGGTTTAAAAAATCGAATCACCTTGTAGGGATGGATGGCATTTTAAAATAAGTCCATCCAACGTGAAGAGATATTGGTTTTGAAAGTAGTTGTTCCAATGTGAAATCACAGGTAAATAAATCCAATGTGTAATAACAGTGGTTTAAAATAATTCATCCTTTGTGTAGTAATAGTGATTTAAAAGTAGCTGTTCCACTAGGAAAAGAACGTAGTTTAAGAGAAATTCATCCAACGTGTAGCAACAGTGAGTTAAAAGTAGTTGTTCCACTATGAAAAGAACGTAGTTTAAGAGAAATTCATCCAACGTGTAGCAACAATGAGTTTAAAAGTAGTTGTTCACTAGGAAAAGAACGTAGTTTAAGAGAAATTCATCCAACGTGTAGCACAGTGAGTTAAAAGTAGTTGTTCCACTATGAAAAGAACGTAGTTTAAGAGAAATTCATCCAACGTGTAGTAACAGTGAGTTAAAAGTATTTGTTCCACTATGAAAAGAACGTAGTTTAAGAGAAATTCATCCAACATGTAGCAACAGTGAGTTAAAAGTAGTTGTTCCAATGCGTAGACGCTGTAGTTTAAGAGAAATTTATGTAATATGAAGACATAGTGGCTTAAGATAAGTTACTTTAAAATGAAGATATATTGGTTTAAAAGTAATTGGTACAACATTGAAAGACTGCTATTTAGGCTAAATTCGTCGAAGATGAGGAGTGAGTGATCCAAGAAAAATATAATCCAACACGATAATTTAAAGAGAAATTGGTCCATAGCGAACGGACAATGGTCTAAGAGAGGTATGCATACTGATTTCTTCACCGTGGTCAGACTAATGCTTCAGAAAATTTAGTTGTTAAACACCTACATGTTGCTTTTTTATTATACCGAGTTAGCAGACTTTGGTTTTAATAGGTGTATTTACGTAACGAAGCACTAGAAGCTTTTAGCTGATCCACCATTTGTTTCAAAGTGAGCCTTTACTAAGCTGGTATTGTAATGAGAACCACTTAAACCACGACTTACCAGTCTGGGTAACACTAACCTCTGAATTTTTATGTTTTACATCTTAAGCGTTGTAACTCAACTTTATAGGAAGGGGGTCAGCTTTTTCTGTCGTAAGTTTTAATTGTGGTATTGAAGCAAGAGCTGCCGCCTCCTGTCGTTGTCAGTTTCTCTTCAGCAACCCCTGCCGTTGGCACGGGGTACTAACAAGCT
The DNA here is from genome assembly GCF_000517525.1 of Limulus polyphemus. Lineage (NCBI taxonomy): Eukaryota > Metazoa > Arthropoda > Merostomata > Xiphosura > Limulidae > Limulus > Limulus polyphemus. The sequence goes on from NW_013667470.1 coordinate 168,329, forward strand.
TTCTTTATAAGGACCTGTAATCCAGGTTCCATAAGGTAGGTCAATTCCAGTACATCTTAGCTTACCTCCACCCCCTGTGGTGACATGCCTTTGTAGAATTTGTACCGCCGCCATACAGAGCTCACCAGGCCTCGAGCCTTCAGCTGTTACGATTTATCATAGCTATAGTTGTCCAACCACAACACTGGTTAAGTAAAGCAAAGTGGATCTTTGTTTGGTGAGGGTGCTAACTACAACGAGTTGGAAGTTACATTACAAACACAATGAAATTGCCGAGAAGATTTGTGTTTAGAAATATTAATTTCAACGACAGAAAAGGTTATGACACTTTATAAAGTATAACTTATACAATATTTATTCAAAAAGCCATTGTTGTTGTCATTTTGTTTAAAACCTAAAATATCATTTTTAAGATCTGAAACCTTTCGTAAGATCATACTTAACTTGCGTCGTTTTTATTCATTTTCCAGAAACTAGTGACTTGAAAGTAAATGTGTAAAACAAAAGTTCTTCAAGATTATTTTTAATGCTCCGGACAAAATTGCTATTTGAGGATCTCGATACATTTTGTTCCGCTGTAGCTAGCGTGCTAGAAATGTGAATACAAAGTTCTTGGTTCGCGTCCCGTTGTTGCAAAAACGAGCTACGCACTTTGAGTTCGTAGACACCACTATAAGAGTGACAGTTAAGTCTCACTGTTCGGTCAGATAAGAGTAACCTAAGAGCTGGCAGTGGGTAATGTCTTCTTTCTAGTTTACCAGTTCATAACCTTTTGTTCATAACCTTTGCATGAAAATTCTGAAGCAAAAATAATAATAAAAACTATTCTTGTTTTAAAACTCTGGAGATAATTCTCTGTTCAGAATCGAAATGGATTTCGTAATAATAAAATTGTAATATACTTTTCGATCAATTTTCACGTAAAGCTACACAAGGGGCCATCGGCTTATTGCCGTCCATAATTTTGAGTTGATAAATTAGAGGAAAGGCACCCTATTCTTCATCTACCTAAAACACATTTAACAAAATTTTTCTGCTTATAGCTTATGCACATAAACGTTCAAAAACCTTTAAACATACTCTTGACAAAGTATCCTGTTTAAAATTCAAAATGACTTTATAGCAGGAGACTTTTGTAAGCAGCTAAAGTCATTTGCAACGCAAAGCTTCTGTGAGAAAATTCTAACAAAATTTGTATATATACATATATATTGGAACAGGTCTAAAGCAAGGATTCGTGATTAATAAAAAAATTGTCATGACACACGATTTCGTTATAATGGTGGCAAATATAATACCTGCAGTATATAATCAAAGTTTTAGAAAACCAAGATTTTCAGCACCAAAGTGATAGATACGTTCATAGTTGTGACCGTTTTCGACATCCAGCTTCTAGAGAAAGAGACATCAACTAAATCTTCAGTAACAAAGTCCAAAAACTTTTGAACTTGTCGGGCTTGGGGAAAACCAATAGCACAATAAGCATCATTGTACGTTTTGTTGTAGTGTTCTAGTGAAACGTAATCAGTTTTCTCTTTAGGATATCAGTTAATTATCCAAAATTGGTGATAAGCTGACACATTGAAGAAAAAAAAAGTTCCTAATACCCAATGAAACATGGTATGTGGCTGAATTTAGGTTCTAGTAATCAGCTGAGACTTTTAAGTTCATCAATATGTTGCAAGTTATTAGATTCGTTTTTCCGTTTCACATTTCTATGAATTATAAACTACCTTACTATAAAAATAAATAGGGTTAATTCACTCATAGTAACCTTCGTTTTATTTGTTCTGACGCGTCAGAACAGTTATTCTCTAACAGAAATCACACAAGAAGAGGAAAGCTTAAGCTTGTCTATTTTGGACAACCGAAACAAAAAAATCACAGCACCTAACGATCTTCATGGTAATTTTATTTGCCAGGTCTCGTCATTCTGAGCCATCATAGTAAGGTCACGTGTTTTATTGCCCATAGCTCAACTGTTTGCGCATACAACAACAGCCTAGTTTGTGTTCTTTATTAACTATTCATTAAAGTTTCTTATTATTTTTGGCAGCTCCAAATGACTCGTCGTGAACACTTATTGTTGAACCAACGCCGGGCGTGACCATGAGGGCCAGCCATGGCGCCACAATCATATCTCTTGTCTCATATTTTTTCACCCAATCACCAAGTAAAGAATTCGTATGGTCACCTGACCGATGCTTGAATTGTGTATTAGACCACCAGGATAGTTATAAATACAGAACGCAGCGCCAAGAAACACAGTATTGGCAAATTTATGATTTGAGAAAACGGATCACTTGCTACTTAGCCAGAACATCCCTATTTAGGTTATTATTCACTAGCGAAATAATGTGTTTATATTAGAATCCAAGGAACACCTCCGTATGCATAGTGCATGCTCACCTAGACCTAATTTATAACCCCCTATCGGTGGATGGCAGGTAGTATTTGTTTTGAGTACCCTTCCATGTCCCACCTGAGCGCTCTCTTATGTAAACATTTACCATGATGCCACCGCCCTAGACCTTGTGGGGTATAATTTAATAATTTCTCCCGCCTAGTATGACTCTACAGCATTTCATTTTCATAAATTAAGAAACCAAGAGAGGCTGCAAATAAAAAACATTAACTTAAAAGTTGTAAGCTATTCAACCACCAGAGGGCTCTTTTACTACTAATTTCTTCATCTTAACATACCAGCAGATAGAAAAAAAATTCTTCGAAATACAAAACTAAAACAAAAGAAAGTTAAAAGACCATTTGATATGGCAATTACGTTAAATCATGACTTCCAAGCTGAGAAAAACTTCGTTAATTATACAGATTGTTACGTACAGCTTCACAAAGATATTATTATTATTAACACATATTATTTGTGTGTACAAGGTTTTCTCCATGAAAAAAAAAATCAATGCCATGAATGCTTGTATGAAACTACTTTTGGGATATTATTCATGTAAGAATGTATAGAATATTCAACCTTATTTTCAGTAATATTTCTCTTGGTTGTTGATATTGTGTTATCTATTCGATGCTAACAAATAGGACTTAATGTATAGAAAAACGTATATCATCCTAAAACAAATGTTTCCGAGATAAAATGCTTATCGTTACTGTTTAGCAAGTTTAATATATATACATATTCATATGTGTTTCACAAGTAAATTCTAAAGAGAATGAAAAACAAGATACAGATCGTTAGATAGAATTGGTTAGTTTAAGATTTTTAGTTTGTTTTACCTGAAAATTCTGGTGATTTCAGTTTTCATATTACCCAGTAGAAAACATTTTTAATAGTTATATTACTTTGTATTTCTGGTACTTTCAAGTTAACCGTGTTATTTTATAGAATTGTTTATCTTTTAATGTTGTTCGAGATTCTTAATAAGGTTGATCATTTCATTTATTTTATATGAATTTTGCTAGTGTTTTATTATTAGTTAGTAACTGTTGCTTCAAGTGCTATTCGAATTGTTTGGTATAGTATTGGTTATTTATAGCATTATATTTGTTGTTTGTGTTGCTTGTTAAAAAATGTTTATTTCAGTTGTTGGAGTTGCTTTAAAATATCAATTCTTTATGGCACTGATTTTGGTAATATTGGTTGTGATCCCTTCTTATAACTTATATTTTATAACACTAATAATTTCAAATATCGTGATCTCTGAAGAAAGGCCATTTCAATTGGTTTCGTGTATTCTGGTGCTATCGATTATTTCAATCTTGTTTGAACATAAAGATACAGGTGAGTAGACAAATCAAGAACTTTTACGTCATAAATTTCAAATGTATAATACGACAACATCACTTAACATATTCAAATTGTTACCGCTTATAATACTTCTAACAGTATAATCTATATGTAAGGATAGTCGAAGTGAGAGATCAAGGATCTTTATATTTCCTATTTCAGTACAGTATTACTAAACTATCAAATCCTGAATGTGAAATCTTATCTAATCTTTCCTAGCCTGCTTGAAATACAGATCTACATGTTCCTCTTCAAGCTTTAAGAGACATCTCACGAAACCATAATAACATTTACTTACACAATCCGAATCATTACTGGTCTTATTTTGTATACCGTATATGAGATAATGATGTAAGACATACAAAAAGATGTCATGATTCATCTTGCGAACCAATCTCAGTAACTGTTGACAAGAAATCGGTAGCTGATGTACAACGTATAGAGTTATTCATATTGAGACCTGAACTGAGGCTCATGGAACGTGATGAATCATATGGAAGAAATTGATGTCCATTTCCCTATTACGGCTATAATGCAGTATTAGTGGTCCATTTTCTGTTCTATTTAGTTGGATATGTATTCCAAATCTTCAAAATACTTAGATTAAAGCTTTTATGAGGGAATGGCCTTTATCAGGCAGGTTCAATTTTTTTTTTAATGAGAACAATAAAAATATATTTACTTAACTATTACGTGGAATGCCTGAGATTGTTTGCTTCTATTGTGTAATGCGACTTTCAATAAGTTATCTTATAGCACGAACTGGTATTGTAAATGCATATTTCTTATGATATATTACATATTAAATTATCTTTCTATTGGGTAATAACAGACAAATTACGAATTGTTACAAGTTAATTAAAAGATGATAAGTACGCGATATGTAGCTGGACGACTAGAGCGTTAATTTCTACTATCTATACTTAGTATGATTTTTTTTTGAATTTCGCGCAAAGCTACACGAGGGCCATCTGCGCTAGCCGTCCCTAATTTAGCAGTATAAGACTAGAGGGAAGGCAGCTAGTCATCACCACCCACCGCTAAGTCTTGGGCTACTCTTTTACCAACGATTAGTGGGATTGACCGTCACATTATAACGCCCCCACGGCTGAAAGGGCGAGCATATTTGGTGGGACGGGAATTCGAACCCACGACCCTCAGATTGCGAGTCGAGCGCCCTAACCACCTGGCCATGCCGGGCCACTTAGTATGAACTATAAGCCAACTCAGAGTAGTGAAAGGCGGAGTTTTCCAGGGTGATTGGAGCGTTTATTTCGACTATCTATGCTTAGTATGAGCAGCCGGTTTTTGAAAGATATTTGTAGCGTTGATTCATTTCTATATATTCAGTAAGAACTGTACCGTACTAATTCGTGTTATGTACAGTACCACAGTTATCGAGAATGTTTGGAGTGGTTGTTCGTCACTCTATATAAACTATATATCAAACTAATCGATAAAGTCTCAAGTATTAGTTCATTACTCTATGTTTAGTATGAGCCATATCAGGCGAACCGAGAAAGATTGAAGTATTAGTTCATTACTCTATGTTTAGTATGAGCCATATCAGGCAAACCGAGATAGATTGAAGTATTAGTTCATTACTCTATGTTTAGTATGAGCCATATCAGGCGAACCGAGAA
>NW_013667470.1:174406-177930 GCF_000517525.1 Limulus polyphemus
CGAACCGAGAAAGATTGAAGTATTAGTTCATTACTCTATGTTTAGTATGAGCCATATCAGGCGAACCGAGAAAGTTTGGAATAGTGGTTTGCCATTGTATGTTTAGTATATGAACCACTTCAATTTAATCATGAAAGTTTAAAGTGATGATACACTATTCTTGGTTTGAGCGATATTTTGTTAATCCACACGGCTTGGAATAGTGATTCCCAACTCCGTATTCGGTATATGAATTACACCATGTTAATCATGAAAATTTAAATCATATGACTCCAACAAGTTTGATTCATCACTCATGTTTATAGTATGAGCTGTAACGAACTGTTAGATGTATAGCTGTTGGCAGATAAACAGTTAGACAGAGATCGAACTTGTGTAATTAGAGAGCAATTTGGACATCTCTTAAAACAATCTACTTGCGCACAACCCAGAAAGAATAGCTTAGATGACTGTGAATAACAGACAAGCGTAGTTTTATGTATAAATAGGAGTTTTGAATACTTTGAATTATGCAAAGATATAGTTTTCTACAAAAGCAGACTTCGATACTACACACATATAAGGTTATAGACTGCTCTTAAGAACAGAAAGCAGTAGTTTTGCATATAAAGAAAAGCTTGGACTGCTATTAAGAACAGAAAGCAGTAGTTTTGCATATAAAGAAAAGCTTGGACTGCTCTGAAGAACAAAGAGATGTAGGTTTGAATGTAAAGGAAATATTGGACTGCTCTGAAGAACAAAGAGATGTAGGTTTGAATGTAAAGAAAAGCTTGGACTGCTCTGAAGAACAAAGAGATGTAGGTTTGAATGTAAAGGGAATATTGGACTGCTCTGAAGAACAAAGAGATGTAGGTTTGAATGTAAAGAAAAGCTTGGACTGCTCTGAAGAACAAAGAGATGTAGGTTTAAATGTAAAGAAAAGCTTGGACTGCTCTGAAGAACAAAGAGATGTAGGTTTGAATGTAAAGAAAAGCTTGGACTGCTCTGAAGAACAAAGAGATGTAGGTTTGAATGTAAAGAAAAGCTGGGACTGCTCTGAAGAACAAAGAGATGTTGGTTTGAATGTAAAGAAAAGCTGGGACTGCTCTGAAGAACAAAGAGATGTTGGTTTGAATGTAAAGAAAAGCTGGGACTGCTCTGAAGAACAAAGAGATGTAGGTTTGAATGTAAAGGAAAGCCTGGACTGCTCTGAAGGACAGAAACTGCAGTGGAGGAAAGACAAACGTACTTTGTAGAAAGAAAAGCTTAATCAGCCACAAAAAATAAGAGCTAAATTTAAGAATAACGATATATAGTGTGAGTTTTTTTCCCAAACCCATGCCATATTGCATGTTTTCTACTATTATTATTAAATAGTCCTGCAAATGATCACATAACGTAATTATATTTCAAAGTGTAAAGAAGCATTTGTGATGAGTTTTTTTCCTAATTAATGTGCTGCTTTAGAATATTAATTTTCAATTTTGATCTCGATGAGTTCATTTAATTCTCGGATAATTGTACAAAAACATGCCTAGACAATATTTAAAAAAAAGATATAACTCTCTACTACAGCCTCTAAAATAACAAATAAACACGTTAACTATACAGCCATATTTGTTTTCTTAATCTACAGGAATGTTTGACCGTTCTGCTGTTTAAACAATCAAGGGGAGTCACGTGTAGGGCAGCCCTTTCTTTTGACCCTTGCTAAGAATGCATAATTTTGTTTTTTAAAGTTTTGCCTGTATCGTCAGTTTTTATGTTTGTTTCACAACAAATATAATACTCTGTGTTTTGCCATCCAATCCGTTTACACGTTTAATGTTTGCATGACTCCAAAACAAACCCGCTATTGTGTTTTTGTATGTGTGCGTGTGTCAAGAATACAGTAGCTTCGATAAAATATACAATAAACTACTTGAAAAATTCTACTGTGAAAACAAATATTTAATAAGCCGTCGTTTTGATGTATCCCGGTGTTTCATAAAGTATTTTGATTATATCAGAGAGGTCAAGTTATGCAAATTTCCATATTCCGTGTTCACAAACTTTCTACAAATATCTACACTTCTCTTCTTGTTATATATTTACTTGCATAATATTATCATTATTAGAAATACTTTATTATAATAAAATATAAACGAGAAAAATAACAACGAAAACAGCTTTAAGTAAGACCATTAGGAATATATAAATATATCTATTATATAGAGAGTCATTATAAAGAACACAAAATAATGGTTATTGTTGTGTCTTATATATTTTCTAATTAAACAGAGATCAGACATTTTTGTTTATATGATATATATATCTTATAACAAAATACAAATAAAAGATGTGTTATATTATATGTATCACACTAAAACATAAAGGAAAGTTTTTTGTATTATATGTCTTGCAGTAAAACACAAAGATGAAAGATGTGTTATATTATATGTATCACAATAAAACATAAAGGAAAGTTTTTTGTATTATATGTCTTGCAGTAAAACACAAAGATGAAATGTGTGTTATATTACATGTCTTGCAATCAGACACAAATACAAGGAGTTTACTATATGTCTTGCAATTATACATTGATGAGAATAGCTGTATCAAGTTTATGTCTTATAGTTGCATAAAATTATATAATTGTACGCATATATCTCAAAATAGAACACACACATTTAATTTTTGAGCTTTTCCCACAGCTTTTGACTAAAACATTTACAATTTTGTATGTGGACCATTAAGCCTCATGGGATATAAATGGGAAAAAAGTTTCGAAAGAGCCATTTGGTTTCCCAAAAGTGAGAAGGTGTGGGGGTTAAAGGATTTTGAAAGCTCTCAGCTTTTACTGAACTGATTTAGTTGAAAAAGGAAGGAACCATGCAAAACAATAATCTAAATTCAAATATTTGGAGTATTTTGAAATTGAGCTCCATATAAGGATTTCGAGGCTTCATAATTGCAATGGATTCATTATTTACATGAAAATAGTCACTGACATGCAAGGATCAATCAAAATAAGATGGTTTTTGAAAATTCACAGGATTGGCTGCACGGGTTCACCTGCAAATTGATAAGAAACGTAAATATGGGCTTAAAACAAGTTGGTCAAAGCTGTTTTGCATTGCGTTTACTTCCAGATGATTTACTAGTTGATTTTAAACACAGAGAAGAACTGTGTTGTATGTTATGTATTATATGCACTACAATTAAACAAGATTGATAGTTTTTATCTTGTTGTATATCTAGTCTCCAAACCCAGAGAAAAGTGATATTTAATGTGAAGTTTTAATAGTAAACACAAATGAAAACTTTTTTTTTTGGATCTGAGTGTTTCGTAATTGACTGTGAAAAAAAAAGACACTGTATGTATGTTATAAACATTGTAGATAATATTATTGTTGTGTATTAACTGTATATCTTTGGTGATTACCGACAGGAGAAGGTCTATTATTATTGATGACTAGGGAAGCTAAAAATTGTCATTTGCTTTATGGGGGGGGGGGGGGTATAAAACTTTACTAAGTAATAGTTAGAAGGACAACTGAGCCCGT
>NW_013667470.1:177951-190655 GCF_000517525.1 Limulus polyphemus
TAAAAGTTAGTCTAGTTTGCGTTTAGTACGGGGGGGGGGGGGTTAGGTAAAAACTTTCTAAGTAATGTTAGAAGGACAACTGAGCCCGTTTTATATGGTTCAGAATAGTAGTTAAAGACTGGACTGGTCTCAAATGCCAAGAAACCATTATGGTTTACATACGGGGTGAAGAAAAAGGGTACGAAGGAGTAGAAAATTAGTGTGTTTTGAATCTCAGAAGTTTCTTTTTTAATAGAATAAGTGATATTTGTGTTTAATCTTCTACGAATGACATCTGCACTGAATTTTTAGGCAGAAGACATTTCAAGCTCAGTTTCTGGGGCAACATGTTGCTCTTGATACTGATCGAAATGTCATCCATCCCAAAATGATTCAACACGGTGTAAGTGTATAGGAGATTTTAAAATCAGATTTCTTACTCTGTTCCATAATGACTCAACGTTATGTGGCTGTTTGATATTTCAAAATCAGATTTCCTACTCTGGTCCATAATGACTGAACGTTATGTGGCTGTTTGACAGTTCAAAATCAGATTTACTGCTCTGTTCCATAATGACTCAACATTATGTGGCTGTTTGACATTTCAAAATCAGATTTACTGCTCTGTTCCATAATGACTCAACGTTATGTGGCTGTTTGATATTTCAAAATCAGATTTCCTACTCTGGTCCATAATGACTCAACGTTATGTGGCTGTTTGACATTTCAAAATCAAATTTCCTACTCTATACTGTAATGATTTAACGAGATGCAGCTAAATGACATTTTAAAATCAGATTTCCAGCTTTTTCTTCTTTAAAGCATAAAATGGATAGTATTGTTTTTATAAGAAGGGACACGATAAGTCAAACAATACTTAATAATCGGTACCAAGAAAATAATACACTAGTAAAATATAGGTCACGCAACCAGAAAACAAAACACGTTAACAAAAGGAAAAAAAGAATAGAAGAAAAGGGGATAGAACAAGAGAACCCATATTAACAGCGAATGAAAAATAGCAGAATAAAACACACGTCAACTGAAGAAAATTTAAAGCAGAAGAAAAACCCACGCTGAAAGAGAAGGGGATAGAACAAGAGAACCCATATTAACAGCGAATGAAAAATAGCAGAATAAAACACACGTCAACTGAAGAAAATTTAAAGCAGAAGAAAACCCACGCTGAAAGAAAGAAAAATACAGAAGAAAATAATTCACATTATAAGAGAACTTATATTAATAGAACAGAACCCATATTATATTATTAACAAATTAAGTTTCCGACAAGTGCAATGTTGCACACATCACCAGTATATAATCCACATTAGTAGAAGATACACTGTATTATAAATACAACATTTATATTTGTGAAAGAAACTTATCTACAGAATCGAAGTGATATTAGTGGGAGCCTACAACGTCAGTATAAAATGTATAATAGTGGAAGAGAGTCAACATTAAAAAGAAACTTAATTGGAACGCGGAAGCACACATTGGTACAATAAAGCTTGAAACAGTACAAGAAAATACATAAAGGCAGAGAAGAGACATAAAAGATTTCAGAGTAGTCAGATTTTAAATCTTACATATCAGAAAAATAAGTCATGTTTGTGGGAAAAATAGTAAGTTATAGTAAATAACAAAACATTCAAAATGTATAAAAAATGATGGAATTCAGAAATCCTTTGCAGTTACAAAATAGTAACTAAATATAAAAGAAAGGGCTTATATTAATAGGAAAGAACCCATAGTATTCAATGGGAATGTTCAAGAACGGAGAGACTGGATGGCCAAGTGTTTATAGAATCTTTATGTTCAACTTATGTGAAAATTTATTAACAGTTTTATTTGCTAATAGCTAAATTTATTCGCTGAATATAAATGGTCGAGTGCAAAGCCAGTGAAACTCCCACTTCGCTGAATGAACAATAAATTCAAAATTAACAACTACGTCGAGATGTTAAGCATCCGTGAATCATTGCATAATTCAGGAGCTTGAGCTATTTAGTTACAAAAAAAAACAACAACAACATGCTTTCAGTTAAGATTTTAACAAGATATACAATTAATGCAGAAAAATTCAACATAAAGTGATTAGATAAGCATAAGACAGCAACTGAATTAAATGTTCTGGCTCCAGTGTATTATAAATCGCATGTAAAAGCAACCGCATTGTAAAATAATAGTTGTTATAGAACGTGAAGATAACCTGCTGAGATCCAGGTAACAAATGTTCTCAGCAAAGAAACTGCAGGAGGTCGAACACGATCCTCATGATTCCAAACTTCAGGTTTCTTATCCTCTTGAAGTGTCAGTACCAATTAGATTTCATTGTATGGAATTTTAATTGACGAGCAAGTATTTAGTACGTAGAAATACAGCTCAAGAGCACAGGGTTAGGAGTAAGAGATTACATACTATAAATCTGGCGTATTAAAACAAAACAAAATAACTCTCGCCTAGCTTTGAGAATTACGGTATAATGTCCAAGCTTTAACAAATATTAAAAGTCATAGAACTTAAAGAACTATTAACTGTGGAGTGCCTAACTTTTAAAACTTTAGTCAAGTAATGATGTGATACGTTTGGTTTATAATTGCTTAACTGTACGCACCAATATATATATACAGTTTAGCAGCTCAGGTCTTAGTTATTTTCTTCATAACTATAAAGCAAGTACATATGTAACTTACTTTGTTTTATGCTCGCCATAAACCACACGGACTAATAACCCACTAACATTTAGTAATTAAATCAATAAGTCCATTAATTAATACAAATTTCAAGGACCAGTAACACATTTGAAGGCTAGTCTTTTAATAAGTAAGTCTATAAATCCATTAACTAATACATATCACAAAGACCAGTAACACATTTGAAGGCTAGTATTTTAATAAGTAAGTCTATAGATCCATTAAGTAATACATATCACAAAGACCAGTAACTCACTTGAAGGCTAGTCTTTTAATAAGTAAGTCTATAGATCCATTAAGTAATACATATCACAAAGACCAGTAACTCACTTGAAGGCTAGTCTTTTAATATGTAAGTCTACAGATCCATTAAGTAATACATATCACAAAGACCAGTAGCTCACTTGAAGGCTAGTCTTTTAATAAGTAAGTCTATAGATCCATTAAGTAATACATATCACAAAGACCAGTAACTCACTTGAAGGCTAGTCTTTAGGAAGCTAGATTAATAATTCCATTAGCGCAAATTACAAAGACTACTAACTCACTGATAGGCTATTTCTGGTATAAAATAAAAAAGTCTATTAATTAATACAATTCACAAGGACCATTAACTTACTTGAAATCTAATATTTTAGTAACTAAATCAAATTCATTGATTAATCCAAACTACAAGACCATTAACTCATTTGGACATTTTTACTCTTGATAAACATAAGCCACAAAAACTATAGCAATTTTCCATGAGGTAACTTTCTTGATAGATATCAAGAACAAAATCCAGAAAGTCAGTTAGAAATTACTGGTGTAATAATTATTTACCTTTAAAAGTAAATCATTTTTAATTTATTCTCATGGTAAAATACAATTTGAAGACCATTAAAACAAAGGTTTGTAGCTTGCTAAATATAAAGGTTTAAGACCAGTAATTTACTTGTAAGTTATTCTTATGAATCACATAAGGGATTAAGGCTATAAGTCACTTGGAAATTAGCTGCATGACGAATATAAACCATTGAAACTAGCGGCTCATAAACTTCAAGTTTATTCATATGATTCATATAAGGGATTAAGGCTATAAGTCACTTGGAAATTAGCTGCATGACGAATATAAACCATTGAAACTAGTGGCTCATAAACTTCAAGTTTATTCATATGGTTCATATAAGGGATTAAGGCTATAAGTCACTTGCAAATTAGCTGCATGACGAATATAAACCATTGAAACTAGCGGCTCATAAACTTCAAGTTTATTCTCATGATTCATATAAGGGATTAGGGCTATAAGTCACTTGGAAATTAGCTACATGGTGAATATAAACCATTGAAACTAGCGGCTCATAAACTTCTAGTTTATTCTCATGATTCCTATAAGGGATTAAGGCTATAAGTCACTTGGAAATTAGCTACATGGTAAGTATAAGCCATTTCAACTAGTGGCTCATAGACTTATAAGTTATTCTCATGATTCGTATAAAAGATTAAGACTATAAGACACACGTAAATTAACTGCATAGTAAATATAAACCATTGAGACCACTAACTTAAGAGTCTCTGTTGTCCACTGTATTATTTATCCAAAAATACACTCTGTTAATTCATTCTAAAGTTTGTGTTTATTTCTAATGTGATAGTTGTTCCAATATTGGAGCGAAATTCTCTGAATCTTATAAGTTATTTTTAATAGCCACAGAAAAGTAATTTTCCTAGGAAATATTATATTATTCAATATAAACGATTAAGACCCGTAGCTCACTTAAAAGTTAGTCTCTTATTAAATATAAACCAGTAACTGACTTGAAAGTTATTCATTGGGTAACTCGAAACTAAAAACAAAACAAGCAACACATTTGGCTATTGTTCTCTACACAAATATAAACTACTGTGGTCATATTGTTTAACCCTAGAATGAAGATGGGTTTGGGACACATTAAGTTTTCAACTATTTATGCATCATAATTTTGTAGGTCAATGAGTTTTTGTTACAGTATAGTTTTATTTGTTTGTAGTTAAGCACAAAGCTAAATAAAGGGCTTTCTGTGCTCTGCCCACCACAGGTATTGAAACCCGGTTTCTAGCATTGTAAGTCCGCAGACATACCGCTGTGCCACTGGGGGGCGTTACGGTATAGAGCGAATGAAATAACGGTTACGCCAAAGATGTTAAGATTTGATTTAATACCACTAATTACTCTTGTACTTGACAATACTCACCGCCTTCTTCTGATCAATTCTCTGCAATGAGAATTGTGACAGTAAAAAAACAACAACAAACAAACCAGAAATAACTAATGTGATGCAATATACGACCCAACCGGTTGTAAACGACATCTAAAAAAAGTCGGTAATTTGAGGGTTAAAGTAAAACTAAAAATTCATTTATTTAAATGAACATATATTACGATCAGTAATTAAATTGAGAATTATTATTTTCGTAACTCTAAACTTCAATAACAAGTACTTCACTTGAATGTTACTTTTTCGAAAAGCAGAATATAACTCGCGTATTTCGTGGTCTCTTGATAATTATAAAGCATTTCAGCTAAAGACCACTAATAACTAAATAGTTTAGACACCAATTGAACTTAACATGTTATACCTTATTGTATATAGGTGGGGTTTGTATTTTTTTTGTCAGTAATGCACAGAAGTCGTAGACTTCAGTTTGAGTTAAATATATATATCTCTTATTGTTGGAAAATGAACTTTAAATTAAGCTTCTCAACTGGCAGCAAACTGGACTGTGTTTATTAAAATGTATCGAAAATGTTAGATATGTTTCAATATGCTAATGTCCAGCTGCAAAGTTACCAAAAAATAAACGTATTGTTGTTTCATATTTACCCTCGTTGTAATTATCAGGCTATATTGTCATTCTTCAGCTAATATACGTATTTCATAATCATACCAAAATCCTTAAAAAGTCTTCAAACTTAGAATATAATTGTACAATAAAACTCATTGAATTATTTAATTTGAATATGTGAATGTTTAGAAGTGAACAGTGTACTTTAGTGAGTATTAAATATGACATTTTTTGGCACGTAAACCAAAGCAAAGATTTAAATGATGCGACGTAATATCTCTTCGTAATGATACTTTCTGTTTCTACTTTAACTTAAATGATTTATTTTATTATTCCACAATTTGTAAGTGAAAGAACCGAACTAAGATTATAAGCGGAACACGCAGTCAAAGTTTGATAGCTTTTTTAACGAAGCCAATAAAACAAGTGTGAAAGTTATAGTTTTGTAAGATTGAGATTAGTTAACATTTGGTTTATTCAGTTCTAAAAACCGATGTTAATCTGACCATATGCATTTAGAAATATGAAAGTTCAACTTAAAATCCTTCACTTCCCTATCGATTTTTCTGGCAAGTGTGTGTCATCAGAAGATGTTTCAAATTAATAACCTTCAAATTTTTCTCTATAGGAAATAAAACATTTTTTATGTATTCATCGATTTTAAAATGGCTTACAACCCTTTTGATTGTCAATAACATAAGCATGGGAAAGTTCTTAAAACTGTGTTTTCATTTCCATATCTACATGTCATATAAATGTTGTTACTACTATACACAGTAAATTGGTTATGATTACTCGTTTTATTTTATGACTATCAACAGACAGTTACTCAAGATATATATCATAAAATGACATTAGTAACCATTGAAGTTATGATAACACACGTGTATATCCACGGCACGCATGAAAAAGGTATTTTATGTTGTCAATTTGTATTAGTATAACTTCCAATGGAGCACTTAAAGATTCTACATTACTAAGATGTAGAATATTCACCTCCCTGAATTCACTCAAACACATTATAACCATCAAAAGAAAAGCAAACAATAGACGTTCCACTCACAACTGAATCTACATAGAATTGATTCTCTGTTGTCATTTTCACACTTCAAGTTACTTTCAAAACCCTACTCGAGTTCTTACAAATTATTGATTACTATTATTTTTAGACTTTATTTAACTCCAATATTTATTGCAAATTTACTTAGGCTACCTTCTGCTTCCCTAATTATGAACTGCTGGCTATAGGGCAGCAGCACCCTACCATCCACCATCAATACTAAGGGATTGACTGTCACTCTCATAACTGCATAAATAGTTTGTGGTATCACATGAATTCGAACCAGGCTTGTTAGTTCCACTGTCCAAAGCTTTACCACAGGGTCAACCTGCGCCACTAACTCTAAATTATAGGAAAAGTCTAGTTTAACTTGTTAAGAAGAAGAACAAAGTAAACATTGACATAAAGGGGCATATTTGTTACGAACCATATTACGATAAAAAATAACAACAACATAGACTGCTGTTAATAAAATAAATTAATCGGTGTTATTTATCGTCATAGAATTGTTGAATGATTTAATCAACATTTGAGAATGGACCACTGTATAAAAATGGCTAACAAAAGGAAATAAACGGTTAGTATTACTAAGTGTTTCAAAATGGAATAATTCATTCAAATAAATCGTTAGTATCGCTCAAAATTACAAAATGTATCATTGTATACAAAAAGATTAATTATTGTTGCTCAACGTATAAGAACTGACTATTGTAAATATAATAGTTATTTGTACTCAACATTTGGAAATGGAATATAATGTAATAGACTGTAATAATGGGGTATAAGATAGGGTCGGGTGTAGTAGAGTGATTAGAATATCCAAATTGTGAATCCAAGAATTTATTGTTCGGGTCTCGTTGACACGAAACCTCACTTCGTACTTTGAAGGCGTGAGTGCGTTATAAGAGTGACGGAACAAATCTCACTATTAGGTCAAACAAAATTAGCCCAAGAATTGCGGTGAACGCGCCTTTCTCTGATCTATCCATTTAAAATTAGAGATGACTATGTATAGCTATCCGCGAAAATTCTAAAACAGACAAACAAGAGAAAATATATAAAAAAAGAAAGGTTGGAACAAAAGGAGAAAATGTTAAACCAGTTTTCAAAATTTTGCTACTAAATGTTATGAAATATATTTGAAATGCATACAGCTGTATAGAGCAAAAATAAAATGATGGCACATATCTTTATGAGCTGTTTATGTGCCGGATTATGGATCTGAGGGTTCGTGGTTCGCGCCCTGTTACAGTAAAAAAGAAAAATAATCACACTCCTCACTTTGGGAGCGTGGGTGTGTTATAAAAGAGGCAGTCAAATCCGACTATTCACTCTGACAAGAGTAGCCTAAGAGTTGGCGGTGGGTGGTATTGACTAGCTGCCTTACTTTTAGTCTATTACTTCAAAAATAGAGACAGCTAGCGCAGATAGCCCTTGAACAAAAAAGAACAACAGAACTGGAATAAAGCAGAAGGAAATGGAAAACAAAATTAAGAAGTTAAAATTAAGATTAAATATAATTACAAAATAGAAAAATTGTAATAAAATAATGTTGAGAACTATACAAGTGTAGAAACATAGCTATATTGTGGAAAAGAAATGGTGTGGAAATATTGCGAATTGTTAAAAAGAAAACGTAGTTTCTAAAAAGAAAGTCGAAAGACGATTTAACGCCAACGTAATGAAACGTTACAAAATATCTCAGCCTGTTTTATCGTTTCTTGGCATCTTTACATTCGTGAAAAACTGCTGGGAAAAGGTAAACATTGAAAACACAAATAAAGATTGGGAACTGTCTAAAGAAGTAAAGTCTTTGGACCAATATGTATTAGTTAATCAAAATTTCATTTGGGAAGAAAGCACTACGGAAACAAGAAATATATTAATAATTTCTCTTACACTGAACTGAAAGGGGGTTGGGCTCATTTAGGAAAGAAAATAAGGCATTCCTAAAATTATAGCTCCGCCCATGCAGGTTAAACGGATAGCGGGGTTGGGGTTAGATCTTGGACTCTCAAACATAATTACAGTTAATAAGCAATGTAATTGTGACAGAAAAGGAATGAGGTACTCTCCTCCCCAGGTGTGTTTTGAGTCTTGAACCAACCATCGAGTTTTCCTTCTTCATGCGTGGGAAAGACGAGGAATTCTGTTAGGTAGGAATCACGCCAAGCCCCAGGCATGAAAAAATAAAGAATAATAATAAAAAAAACAGTCTGAGTGCTATTTCCTTACATTTGTTTCTGGAATTCTTTTAGGTGAGGTTCGTTACATTTTAACTAATACAGAATTTCTGTCTGTTTCCATTTTTCTTACTTCCAGCAGACACTAAGTAAAAAAAAATGATAGTTTTTCCTAGAGTGTTGGACAGATCTTGAGTGTTAAGTTATCTGTGGTGTAAGAATTGTGGACGATAAAATTATAATATAACAATAATCACGGACCTGACCAAAATAAATAAGATTGTCGTAACAGCACTACTTAACAAACATATTTCAACCAATACTAACAAAGTGAAGTAAAGTGTCGGAAACGTACGAGATAGAATAGTAGGCAAGATCATATAAGATGTAACAACCAGATCAGCTATCCAGGCTCATAACTACAGATTGCCAGAATACCTTTCCAAAAATTACTAAAATCTTAATACATGAATATATTAATAACAAGCAGTTTGTAACTTCAAATAAAAATTATCATACTAAAGTTTATAAGTTACATCATAAAACACTATAGAAGCATTACATTAAAACCCACAGTAAACATTAGCACTAGACGTATACATCCAACACATGAAAACATTAATTCTAAAGAATCATGCATTACACCAGGAAACATAACGCTCTAGATGTATACATAGACCATATAAACATTAAATATAGAGAATCATATATTACACCAAGAAACATAACACTCTAGATGTATACATAGACCATATAAACATTAAATATAGAGAATCATATATTACACCAAGAAACATAACACTCTAGAGACGGGACCTTACAACGCATAAAAAAATCACTGTAGAAAATCAAACATTACATAAAAAACGCAACCTTACAAAACAACAAATCATAACCCTAGAAAACCATTCATTACATCAGATGAAAAACACATAATATAATATAACAGCACATTAAGTAAAAAAAAACAACATAACCACGCAGAACAATACACAGATAGCAATGAATAATCCTTAGGACAGTATAGGTTAACCCACTTCATCACACAACAAACCTATGCCATTTCACAACAATACATTACATCAGACAACACACCTAACACTAATCAACATTAAATTACACCAGATAACAAATACATAACTATACAGAACAATACATTACATAGAACACAATAATACATCACATCAACAAATCAAAATATAACCTGAAAGATACAAAACATATAAAACAAACAATATGTACTAAACTGAGCCTTAATTACACTGAAAAATATGAATATCATGCCACATTAATATCGAACTAAACAGTCACGCATTGAACCAGTTAACAAAACACATATTGTATCAGAATTAATAATATTGCCTTAACAAAACCATACACTATCAGATAGCAATAATATAAGTTATGTAGAGATAAATTGAATTAAAAACAAAAATATCACTTTAACGAACCTAATTTTATATAAATAATATCACTTTAACAAAACATACTTGACATCAGAAACAAGAATAAACATTATTGATTCGCATATCATATCAGATATTATTATCATCTTTAGAAAGTTTAGATTGTATCAGATAATTATGATATTATCTTTTGGGGAACAAAAATATCATTTTAATGAGACTTGCGTTGTAATCATAAAACAATAATAAATTCTTAACAAGATATACAGAGGGTTGAGCACAGTTCACAACACAATCAAGAAGGATATTCGTCAGAAAAAGGGGCACAATTCACGTGTTAACAAGTTGCTTCCACAACGTATCTGTTCAATCATCTGAAAACTCAAACAGTTGGAGAATAACAGGAGTATTCATGCTATTCCTTAGAAAGGCATAGCGGTCAAGTCACAGGAAGGGGTAGTTTGCCTTTGAAATGACCTTTGAAATTAAGATGTGTTCATATAGGGGATTAAACTTAGAAAACGGCGATATCACTTGTATTTAAAATCATTGGAAGAAAAAGGAATATATATTAACGTAGGTCACCAGAACCACACAGAAAAAGATTGCAACAAGTTGTATCTCAGCCATGGCAAGTAAAGTGCAGCGTCTTTTAACAGATGAGAATTTACGAATTCAAAGATAAGTAGCAAAAGTCGCCCATGTGATCCAGGCAACAGTTCACAACACAATCAAGAAGAATATTCGTCAGAAAAAAGAGGCACAATTCACGTGTAAACAAGTTGCTTCCACGACGTATCTGTTCAATCGTCTGATACCTCAAACAACTGGAAAATGACAAGAGTATTAATTCTATTCCTTAGAAAGACATAGTGGTCAAGTCACAGGAATGGGTGGTGTGCCTTTGAAATGGCAGCCTTTACGAAGGAGCCTTTTGCAATGGAAACTACACTGCAGGGCTATTGTCAAGATGCACGATTGTTAAATAGAGAATGACCGGACGTGTCGAAATGGACTGTAACGAATTGGTGAGGCACCAAAATTGTTTACACATAACGTAATCATTCTGTCTATATTATATCATATAACAATAATATTGACTGAACGAAACATGCTTTAGATCAGAAAACAATATCTTTCTACAAATTCTTACGTTACGTCTAAGCAATAATATCGTTAAAAAGAACCATATATTACATCATATAACAATATAACTTCTTCGAGATAAGCATAACAAATAGTAAATGATCAATGAGTAACTGTAAGAAGTTTCATTGATTCCTTCTTTTGTTTCATGCCAATTTTGTTTCTGTTGGATGTAAGACGCTGTTATATTTGTTCAAATAGTTTTTCCTTAGTTTTACGAGTTTGATAAATAAAGAAAAAAAAAAGGCCGGATGAAATTCAACTGACTTTATTATATATTTTTTAAATGTTATTAGGCTTAACTGTTTTCCGTTTCATATTAAGAAGCCAATATTATTATATGAAGCAATAAATATGAAAAGTACTAATAATAAGACAGTCCTATAAAATAAATGTGTTGAAGTATCGATTTTAAGAAGAATAAAAACTGCCGTCATGTCCTTAACTGACCAATATTAATGCTTTAAATATTAGGACATCAAAGTACTGAGAAGTTACATGGGATCGAAAATTTGTTTAATCAGTCCAGAAAAAAGGAAGGTCGATTTTCTACTAAAATTATTTTTTTTATAGAAAGATTTTAAAGATATAAACATTTATTTAATACATAGTCGTCACTCAGTTCATGTTATTATGTATCAAAGAACGCATTCAAATAAGTGGGAAGTCATGACAACTTTAACTTAACCGTTAGAAAAAAAAAAGTGACACAAACATCAAGTATGACAATAATATTTATTATATTAGGGTATTTTTAGTTATTTGAACAACTCACGAAGTTCTTACAAAGCTGCCTTTATTCATAGTACAAGCTTCTACTAATGTAAAACTTTGTGTAAAAGTTCCAACCGATTAATCAGAAATATAATTAACTTATACCTTCGACTGAAAATATGTTTTGTCAAAGATATTATAGTGTAAGAAACATAGAACTTTGCGTTAATACGCGTAAGAACATCACAATATGGAAACAAAATGTACGTACACTAATAGTGATAACATCATTTCGTAAGACTACTAATATTTTAGTATATTTAATAGCATTTCGTAAGGGGAATAATACTTTGGAATATTAATAGTGATAATAGCATTTTATAAGAATACTAATATTTTAGATCCTAATAGTGAAAATAGCATTTCCTATGGATACTGCCCCCAGCGGCATGTCTGCGGACTTACAACGCTAAAATCCGGGTTTCGATACCCGTGGTGGGCAGAGCACAGATAGCCCATTGTGTAGCTTTGTGCCTAATTTCATACAAACAAACAAATTTATGGACACTAATACTTTAGTATATTAAATAATAATAAAATAGCATTTCTTAAGGATACAAATATTGTAGTATGCTAATAATAAAATAGCATTTCTTAATGATACTAATACTTTAGCATATTAATAATAAAATAGAATTTCTTAAGGATACTAATA
>NW_013667470.1:191575-196062 GCF_000517525.1 Limulus polyphemus
CAAGGAAGTAGTTGTGTGGTATCAATGAGTTTTTATACACGGCATTTAGATGTGACTTTACTGATTCTCCTTTATACAGAAATAAGATGTAACTTTCTTCTTTTAATTTATAAATATAGTCATATAAAAATCAACGACTCATGTACAGCATTTAGAAGTGACTTTGCTGTTTCACTTGAAGCTTCCTAGACGTTTCAATGGAATAAATGTTGTACTCAAAGATAACGTTGCACTATAATAAAATTATTTACATATATATAGATATGGTAACAATTTACTACCTTTCACTTTGATGTCTCTGCTAAATTTGTTGATTTTAAACACTTAAAATGCCAAGATACGTTTTAATATACAGTACAAGAGCTTAACACATTAAGTTGCTGAACTGAGGGCTGATCATGGTAACGACAATCTGGCTCCTAACCAGAACCACTCTTCTGTTTAGCTGCTAATACAAATATTAACCGAATTTTACCCATGTTAATTAGTTTCATAGGAAATTATTATATTTCGGAAATAAAAATCTTTAACGCATTATACGATTTCGCCTGCACTCTTTAATGATTCCTCATTCCCTCCTACAACTCTTGGTCCACCCAGAATAGGAGTGAGTTACTCGAGAACCACCTCTCTTACCTCCGTCTGTTCCTTCTTTCTATGGCCGGCCCACGTCAGTGAACAAGCGGTTTTCCACGGTAACCTTTCGCTATAAAGATCGTAGAAAATACGAGTGTTTTTTTTTCTTCTTCTTTTGGTTCTTTCAGGCACGTTTTCGAGTGCAGAGAACTGCGGTCACATATTCTTTCGCGTTCTTATCCTTAACAATTCTTCCGGTTTTAGCCACCGTAATGTAGCATACTCTTGCTTGTATCCTGTGGAAATATGTTCATTTCCCAAGCACGAACTATAATATTACAATATGGATGGTGAAAACAATGAAACAAAAAAAATCCACATCATTTATGTTCGATAAAAGTTTGCCAAGTTAATTTCTCTTTCTTTTAATAATGTCCTCGCTTCAACTAGATCACAAAACGTATTTCAACGTGCTCAATTTCACTCGCTATTCACTTATCGAGAGTTCAAGAGGTATATAATGCACAGTTTATTTGTTTAACGTATTTTGTCTGAAGGGTGAGAGATGTTCATAAGTTCGGAAACTACCAGAGACACGAACGTGATCCAGAAACACCATCGCGTAGCTGCCCGAGGTTCTTATGCGGGAGCAGCGCACAGATAGCGGCTTAACTCACTTGGTTCCCGGCGCTTATGATTATATTAGGCAACAGCAGGACAAATTTTATCTCATGTCATGAAATTTTAAAACACGCTGTCTCTAACCAGGTTCATGAAAGTAATGCATAGATTCATTGTCTCCTGGGTTGGTAGCAGTCATAAATATTCAACTAAGACGAGCACGTCAATTACAAGTGCAGAACTTGAAGGGGACGAACTCAAAGCTTAGACTGTGTGCATGAACGTGTTACGTGTAAATAAAATTAATTCAAAATTCTAATACCGGTCAAACCTCACTCTACTAGTAGCCTCGTATACAAAATTGCTCAGTATATTATTACAGCTAAAATAAAATCAACTATACAGCCTTGTGTCAGAAACTGGCTCGAGTATTGTGGGTGATCTAACAAGTCGGATTAGAATCGTATCACGAGTTCGTCTTTGCTCTAGGAGTAGTCTCGTGCAAGAAATTGTCAGGGGTGTTTTGAAACCTTTAGTAAAACTAGTTTAAATCATTAAAAGACAATCATTGCTCCACATATTATGTTGGAAACTCTCCCGTGTGTTATCCAAGCAAAAACTGTCTTGTGGTGCGATAGTTCAATTAAAACTCGTTAAAAGCATTTCATTTTTTTCAATCTCTGCTCAACTGACAGCTTTACATAAGGGACCAAAGAAGATCCATTAAAAATCAAAACTAATTCGGCTCCCCTAAAATAACCCATTAAAAATTCAAACATAGTGCTTGCTCCACTACAGAATCGAGTTTGAAATTGTCCCGAGTTTTGTTATAGCTTAAGTAAAAGCAATTAAGATTATTTCACAAGCTCCATCAATGCTGCCTAAACACTCAACCACTGACTTGACTCTGTAAGTGTATAGTGTCATGTTAATGCTGCTTAACCACACAACTACTTCCTTAACTCTGTAAGTATATAGTGTCATGTTAATGCTGCTTAATCTTATATGATCACATATGTTATGTTGAAATAAGCATGAAACAATAAAGTTACATCTAAATGCTAATACTTTAGTATATTAATAATAAAATAGCATTTCTTAAGGATACTTATACTTTAGTATACTGATAATAAAATAGCATTTCTTACGGATACTAATACTTTAGTATATCAGTAGTGATAATAGTATTTTATAAGGATACTAATACTTTAATATACTAATGGTGATAATAAGATTTCAGAAGGGCAGCATTCCTGGATTATATTAAGAATATTAACACATTTCGTGAGAATTCCGATAGTTGAGTGTATTAGTTGAAAACGGAATAACAACTACACGATCATCGTAGAGATAAATGTTAAAATTAATGGCAGATGTGAAGTAAATTTGAGGATTTTGTATGAGGTTTTTATATACAAATACCATTTTCTCGATAGAAAAAATTTCTCACAAATAAGTAGAGTAAAAAGCGTTAGATAATTAATTATGCATCTTTTTTTTTTTTTGCTTGAGAGACATTGGTAATGGGAAAATGTAGTCTGAAACGAGAGGAAGTATTCAGGCAAGATCGTAAAACAATGCCTTGATTTGTTATGGAATTTAAACTTCGTAGTAATACCCTCTCTAATCAATGATGCCTTTACCACTAGAATATATAGTAACGCAGGACATAAACTACGTTGTATAGAACTTCAATCTAATTACTCTTCATCATATAATCATTCGTTTCAATAAGAAGATAATTTATATGTCTGTGATTCTAAAGATTAAACAAAATTATTATCGTCATATTTTTTGAGAAAATAAAGACCAGGTCCGTATAAAAATAAATAAACTAAAAATATATATATTTAATATTAAAAAAGTAGCAGAATGCTTAAACATAATAGTGAAGATGCATGAGATAAGAATATATTAGTCAGTTGAGAATTTTTTTCTAAAGGACTATTTCCTAACAATCTAATACAATCATTATAAAGTTATAACAATAGGTAAAATTGCTGTTTGATTTTGTAATCAGTCTAACGTACAAGTTATTATTGTATTCAACATGTTGAATACAAGAACAGCGCCTGTCCAATATACGTTTATTATTATTACCATGAGCTCTCAAATATCTTAAACAGAAAACTTCAGGCATAAAAATGTTCCTTTGGGTTTCACATTAAATTATTTTATTTCAAAGGAAGGGATTGAATGTATACAGAAACATCTTCCAAAAATGAAGCAAATATTGAAATCTTATCATAAACAGATTGGTGGTTATGTTTGTAGGTTTGTGGTTTGATTCGCTTACTCAATATGATCATATAAATTATTGTTTGGATATAAATAGTATATATATCTAAACTTTACTATTTCACTTTTAGTTTTTGTTGTTTTTTTATACACCACGATCATATTAGAAGTTGTTGGATTATATACGTATGTTTAAAAAACTGAAACATTATAGATCTAAGTTTACTGTTATATTTTAGGTTTTCACAGTAACGTGCACAATAATATAAAATATTGTTAGGTTATAAAAGATATGTTTAAAATGTGAAACATTATAGATCTAAGTTTACTGTTATATTTTAGGTTTTCATAGTAACGTGCACAATAATATAAGATATTGTTGGGTTATAAAAGACATGTTTATGTAACTGTACTGTTCCACTTTTAAGTTATATATATATATATATGCTAAACTTAACCAATTTAGTGATTGTGGAGTTACTTACAGCATTTATATGCAACGTAACATTAATGTTCAATTTTTATATAATATATCTGAGCATGGACCTATTATATAAAATCGCACTCAAAATTTTATTCTTGAATTATAAAGAGCATTCAGATATGTCTTAATGTTTACCTTTTAGGATTTTATACGTAACCATATAGTCATTTGTTGTTGAATGTAAACGACACTTATATGTAATGTTAAATATTTAGGTTTTAAAAGATAAGTGATAATACGTAATATTGTAGAATTAGAAAAGAAATTTTTATCGTAGCTATTTAACTTTTTATAATATGTATACATAATCATATAAAATATAGCATAGTGTTATATTGCCATTTATATGTAACTTCATTATTAAATGAAAGTATATGTGATCAGGTTAACGATAGTAGAGAGCTATACAAGTACTTAAATGTAACACGATATTATTTAAGCCTAATTTTTGTAACGATGTAATTGTGAGTTATATACAATATTTAGACGTAGCTTCCCTGTCAAATGGAAATATGTATTAGATCAAAATATTGATGCACGTATATTTAAAACATCCTTAAGAAATGCT
>NW_013667470.1:197086-212234 GCF_000517525.1 Limulus polyphemus
GTTAATGCTGCTTAACCACACAACTACTTCCTTAACTCTGTAAGTGTATAGTGTCATGTTAATGCTGCTTAACCACACAACTACTTCCTTAACTCTGTAAGTGTATAGTGTCATGTTAATGCTGCTTAACCACACAACTACTTCCTTAACTCTGTAAGTGACACTATACATGTTAATGCTGCTGGTTAACACAACTACTTCCTTAACTCTGTAAGTGTATAGTGTCATGTTAATGCTGCTTAACCACACAACTACTTCCTTAACTCTGTAAGTGTATAGTGTCATGTTAATGCTGCTTAACCACACAACCACTTCCTTATCTCTGTAAGTGTTATTAGCGTTCTTTTAACATGCAGACACTGCCTTAGTTCTTTAAGCTCACAGAGTATCATATTAATGCCACTTAATATGATACTCTGTAACTGTAGTGTCATATATATCAACATACAAGCATTTCCTCAACTTCGAATATATATATAGAGCCTTATCAGTGCTGATTAAACACGGGATTATTGCATTACCATCTGTCCCCTGGTGACTTAGCGGTAAGTTTAAGGGTTCATAACGCCAAAAATTGGGTTTCGATACCTGCGGCGGGCAGAGCAAACAACTCATTGTGTAGCATTTGTGCTTAACAACAAACAGTATTAGTCCTTTAGTAGCACTACTTTAAACTTTCGACCACTGCTTTAACTCTAGAGAATGCCTTACCAATATTAACATTATAAAATACAGTACAACAGAATGTTATTAAAACCAGGCGTTTGTTGTGTTTGAAAGTAACAATGACAAAACTATATTCCTTCTATAAATAACTTATGTAAATAACATAAAGAGAACATAATAAAATATGATTGTGTTATTAAAAATTGGAATACCTGAGACACAAGTTTATAAAACAGGAAAGTAACAGATGGATGATGAATATATTTTGTAAATGTATTCTATCTATCTATCTCCTGAACAATGCAAACTGCATTGTAATATGAATAGAACAACATAACGTTTATTAAAATACATATATGAATTGTTCAACTATTGTGTATTTCAAATTTCGAAAGCAGTTAAACAGCAAATTAAAGAATGTTTTCTGGGAGAGCTGATGTCAATAAATATTTGAACTACCCTGTACATTGATACTGGTCACATAATGTACCTAAGCCAACCCTGCCCTATTACATATCAAATGTCTCTGCAACATCGTAGAGCACCAATAGTGCTTACAAACAAAATTATTCACTAGGGCTTTGTAGTGTAAAGACCATATATTCCAGCACTGAACCACTTACTGTTCTTTCAGTTGGGACATCCCAGCCACACGATGACCCCACGAACACCAACCAAGCAGGGGGATTGCCTAAAAGGTTCCACGGGTGACAGACATGGGTGGACAGGTGTTATAAAGCCACCATTGAGATAACTGGACACTATCATATTTCAGGTACTTCATGTGTAATAAACATCTGAGGTCATTGGGATATGTAGAAATCAATTTAAACAGAAAACGTAAATATTGGACAGAGGTTGAGGGAGAAAAAGCCTGTCAGCACCTAGTTAAAGACCATAATGGACAGTCACCTGTCATCATATCCATAGATGATTCCAAAACTACAAATAGAGCGTTGGGCATTCATCACAGGACTGGTGAAACATCCAAACTTTCCACAAGCAGTAGAAGAATGAAGCTGGGAGCTATAAAACAACATTTTCTCTGGATTGATGAAAGCAATGAACCACAAGACCTACAGCACTATTGACATAATATTCGCTGCTGACTCACAGTACAGCACGAAATTACAGTAGTTGGTCCCAAGATGTAGAATGCAAAGTAATTTCATGGTAAGGCCATCAATTGGATATATGTGTTACAATATTAAAGGTAAAGTTAAAAGAAGAAACTTCAAGGCTTGCAAGAAAAGCCTCTACATCAAAGCCAGTACAACCCAACTGGAAGGATATCGATCTCTTCTTCGCAGGCGAAAAGGCAATCGTGGAAGGTCTTCGTTGATATTCAAAGGGAATGAGGCTGCTGAAAAGCAGGGTAGTGTTCAGTGTAGCTTGGAAAAGCAAAATATGGAGTTTGAATAGGACAATATACAGCAAAAAAAAAAAAAACTTAAAAAAAACTTTTAAAAAATTAACAAACTACTGGTGATATATGTAAAGGAACTCTCTTGTACCTCGTAAGAGGCATTTGACTTCCACATAAGGGTTCAACACTTATTGACACAACCCTTTGAATTGTTACCTAGCGCTCAACTCATATCGACTTAACATTTTGTCAGTAGGAGAATATTGCATTGAAGCCTATTCTCTAGAATACTCAACAGTAGTTGAAATACATAATATTTTGGTTCAATCTGCCTTTAACCTAACTGAACATAAAGAAACGGTGCATAAAAATGTGTATGCTACGTTAGATCAAATACAATTATGTACATTCTATTTCATTACAAATATGTATTGTGACATTTAACAGTTTTCTATTAAGGTAACACTTACGTCAAGTTAACTTGGCCAAACAATGATACTAATGCTCTATATGTCAGTTAATGTATAAAGTAACGAATAGTGAGATTAAGTTTTATTGAAATGATAATTAAACTATTTGGGTGTTTTTGTTTCGAAATAATGGATAGTGAAGTTTAATGTTTTTGCTAGAATACTTGTGTGTGTTTTTGAGTCATAGAAAGACTGTTTTGATTATCCGGATATAATGAGTAGTGATCTTGAATATTCATTGAAAGATGGGTAAAATATCTGCATGTTTTTAGAGTAATGACCAGAACGTTTTGGCTGTTTTGAAGTATTAGCTGGCGAGATTAGGTGTTTTATGCTGCAATTCTTATAGTGCAAAGCTACACAATGTCTATCTACGCTAGCCGTCCCTAATTTAGCAGTGATAGACTAGAGGGAAGGCAGCTAATCAACATCATCCATCACCAACTTTTGAGTAACTTTTTCCAACAAACGAGGGATTAACCGCTACGTGGC
Organism: Limulus polyphemus; assembly: GCF_000517525.1. NCBI lineage: Eukaryota > Metazoa > Arthropoda > Merostomata > Xiphosura > Limulidae > Limulus > Limulus polyphemus. Next base: position 200,081 of record NW_013667470.1, read on the forward strand.
GAGCACGTTCGGTGTGACGGAAACTCGAACCCGCGACCCTCAGATTGAGAATCGAGCGTCCTAGCCACCAAGCCATACTAAGCCGTATATCATACGTAGGAAACCCTAGTGTTAATCCTCAAATGTTTACTTTTGTTAACAAAATAGTGTTTAAAAGAAAATAATCATTAAATGATGTAATTCACACTTCTGTCGTTCTATTACTTTACAATTACTCATTTATATAACTTCCGCCTTGGAAAAAATGATTAGTTAAAACTTGTAGTGTTGAAGTATGTATTATAATTTTTTTTATATTAATGCAGAGGGTTAAGTATATTAAATAACACGATCTTAAATATGCAAATAAGCAAGCCATGTTACAATAGCAGCCACTATAAAGTCACGGTGGAACAACATGCATCAGAACTACATTTTGACATTGTTTGGGGTTATGTAGGCAGTGCGATGCCACAGAAAATGTATTACTTTTTGGAATAGTATGTATTGTGATATGCAGGCATACAGTGCATTTTCTATCTTCTTATTTCAATGTATAATTATTTAAAGATGTTCGTTTTTTAATGGTATATGCAGTTGTCAAATAACACAAGGCCAAGAAAGTCGTTAAGTGGATTTCGTTCTAGCTGCCTTGGCTTCTTTATCATTCTATTGAGGTCACAGCTGTTCTGCCCAGAGAAGAAATGACTGTAATGCTGTACTATATGCAGAGTCCTTTAATGGTAGGTTAGGTGGTGTCTAGAGATTACGACCTTTCCTGTGTTTCAATGGGAATAACCAGGTCATTATAGACAAAAAGGGGTGGTTGCAAGTAAAAAAAGCAAAAAAAAACAGGTTGGCTCACAAAGAGTATAAAGGATAAAATTAAAGAAAATAATTATAAATATAAGAAGTTGAAACTGACTGCAAAGATAGGAAACTTGGACGATTGTAGAAGGTCAAGAGAATTGTTAAACAAGGAATTGGGAAATCAAAAAGTATATGAAAATGTAAAAGTTTATAGTTAGGATTTATTCAAATATATTAAGGGTAAGCAAAATGTTAAGATGGGAATAGGGCGTTTGAAGAGTGATACGGGAAGGCTAATATCTGATTATTATGAGATGGATGGTTTATTAAATTATAATTTTTCTTCAGTTTTTATTAATGAAAATTTAAGAAACATTCATCATGTTGAATTGTTGCTATGTGAAAACAATATTGAACGAGATGATCACATTAATTATGAGCTTGTTGAGAAAAAAATTGGAAACATTAAAGAACGATAATCTCCTAGGCCAGGTGATATTTATTCAAAACTTTAGAACGAAGTTAAGGATTGGATATGTGAGTCACTTGCTACTATTTTTCTAAGTCCTTGAAGGTGCCTGAAGATTGTAAGTTGACTAATGTTACTCCTCTTTTCATGGTAGGTGATAGAAGTTGTCCTAGTAATTAAAAGCCTATTAGCCTTACATCAATGGTGGGAAAAGTTTTTGAAAGTCTAATAAGTAATACTTTGCAAAGTAATTTAAAAAGTTTAAACTTTTGTTGGATAGTCAGCATGGTTTCACTAGAAGAAAATCTTGTCCTACTAATCTTTTAACAGTTTTTGAATAAGTTACTGTTTATGTAGATGAGGATACAGCTGTGGATTTGGTGTATCTGTATTTTCAGAAAGCGTTTGACAAGATGCCACATAAATAGCTTATTAAAAGAATTATCTCTGTAGGCGAGGTGGATAGGTTGGCTCTTTGAATAGAAAACTGGCTGGATGAAAGGAATTTTGGGTTGTTATAAATGGTGTTCAGTCAAACTAAATTAATGTCACGAATGGGGTAACTCAGGGCTTAGTGTTGGACCTTTGCCCTTTTTGGTTTACATCAATGATACAGAGGAAGTAATGGTCAACAGATTATTTATATTTGCTGATGACATTAAAGTTTATAGTGTGCTGACTGTGAGGAGTATGCTACTGCATTACAAAAGGATTGGGTTATTTGGTGTGTTGGGCAAATAAATGGTATATGAATTTATAATATATATATTAAATGCAGGGCAATGCGTGTAGTTATCATAATTTGAATTATAAGTATAATTTTGACAGGAATAAGCTTAATACTATTATCGAATAAAAAATCCCGATGTCTTGGTTGATCAGTCTCTTAAGCCATCCAAGTAGTGTGCTGTTGCTAGTGGTAGAACAAATAGAATTTTTGGCTATATTTGGAATAATATTAAGCAAAAAGTCTAAAAAGGTTACGAATTTATTGTATAAGTCATTATTAGATTAAAGTTCGAGTACTGTGTTCAGTTGAGCTCCTTATTTTATACAGGACATTGAATTGTTAGAAAGGGTTCAGAGGAGAGCTACTAGTATGTATGTATGTGAGATTTCACTATTTGAATTATGAGTATAATGTTGATTAGAATAACATTAACAATGTTACAGAAGAAAAGAATCTTGATGCTCTGGTTGGTCTGTTTTTTAAGCCATCCAAGAAATATGCTGTTGCTAGTGGCAGGGCAAATATGAGTTTATGTTGTACCTACAGAAATACTGAATACAAGTCTAAAGAGGTTATAATGCCATTATATAGGTCACTGATTAGGCTACATTTAGAGTACTATGTTTAATCTTGGTCTCCTTACCTTAGAAAGCACATTGAAATGTGGGGAAAGGTTCAGAGGATAGTTACTGGATGTTACCTGAGGTGGAAGGGTTGTCACATGAGGATGGATTAAGAACTCTGAACTTGTTTTCTTTTGAAGAAAGAATAGTTAGAAGGAATCCGACTGAGGTGTTTAAGATTGAGGAAATTTATAGTATTGATACATCATCATTTTTTTGTATTTAATAGCGAGAACGGTAAAACTATGGGACGAAAATGTACATTTTGACATGGTAGGAGTTATTTTCAGCTAAGGCATATTTATGTTTATAACAAGGTATGTTGATTGGCCCTTGGAATGGATTGCCTTCAGATGTAGTAGATGTGGCTAATTTAAGAAACTTCAATGGAAAGCTTGATAAGTATTTGAACGATAAGGACTAGCTTTGAGTTTTCAATTTGTATTTTAATTTAGTGGATAGAACAACATAGATGGGTCAACAGCCCCTTGTTGTCTTTTAATGTTACCTTATATGTTATTTTATAGGTGGCACTAGTTGCTATGTCTAAGTCTCACATTACCAAATCAACTTTGTAACATAAACCTTAGACAGTTTGTTACAAAATCTCAATCAATTGATTGTGAAACATCGTCTTGGGCAACTTAGTTAACTTGGAAATAAGTTTTGAAGAACTAGAGCCAGCCTGATCAATTCACAACTTCAGTAAAGGCAACAGTCCATCGTCTACTCAGGTGTTTGTGTCATTAATAACTTTTGTTTTCATGAGTATCGCACTTTGAGTCTAGTCCATTTTTTAGCGCAAACTCAGTTAATTTTAGTGGAATCAGAACTATTTCATATCTTATCTTGAAAACCTAATTGTGAGCCTTTATCAACTTAAAATCCTTTTCAATGTTATGTTAACATTACCAGGAAGCATATCCATTTTCATTGAAATTGCAAGATGTTTTAAACGGAGAGGATTCCTTTCGAAACCTTTGCCTTCACTAAGCAGATGACTCCGTTGCTCATTTGGATTGGGGTGTGGTGTTAGAGTGTCTTGCTGTGCGAATAATTTCGAATCCATGGAAGAAAATGAAGGCTTCCTTTGCGAAATTTATGTCTCTTTAAAATATATACGGATTTTCTTTGGAAAAAGGTTGTAGCATGTATCCCCAGCTACATATTATAGGCCCATTTCTGGTGGCATTGCGCTGTCGAATGTTCGGGAGTTCGTTATGAGTTGTTGAACAAATCATTGGTGGTGCCAACGCTCGTATCTGCGGTGAAACGCCATTGAATTGACATATACAAGCCTCTGTTATAAGGTGCCATTAATCTTTTTTATCTCGTGTTTGGTGAATTTAGAAAAACATATTCGTAAAATATGAGGATGGGCAGTGTTGATTTGCTGTTGAAATCCAAGTCTTCCCTTCTCTGATTTGAAGTACGATTTCCCAGAAACATCACATGTATATATATATATATATAAGAAGGAGAAAATAAAGTTATATTAAGTAAAAACCGAATTTATTAGCTGGAAGTAAAATTCTTTTCGCTGTTTGTTGTTCCTTACGCTGAAATAAACTACTTAAACAATTTCTAGCCTCGATTTGGCACCTCGGTAATTCAGTGGGCTTATGACACTAGAATTCGGGTTTCGAACATTCGAAAATGTGTTATTTGTTGAATTTCGCGCAAAACTATTCGAGGGCTTTTTGTTCTGGCTGTCTCTGATATTTAATAAAAGAATATCATTATATATATCTCTCTCAATTTGGCTTTTCCAGCTTTCAATGGTCTTCTCCTTAATAATAATTAGTAGACAACGCCATCTCGCTAATCACAAACAATCAAAAGTATATCTTCTAAAATGGTCATCTGACTGGCTTGTGTCACGAGTTTCTCTTTTTTAGCACAAGACCTGCTGAACAGTTCGCATCTTGGCTGAAGCCCTATGCCCAATGAACTTATAGACACTGGTTAAATTAACAATACTATACATTGTTTTATTTGCTACGACTCCCTGACATATTCTTACAGCTCCCAATTTGAGAGCCCCTGGCTTAAGTCATGCTATAACGATACCTGTACTTATTAGTCACCAATATATGTTCAATAGCAGTCAGCGGTCTTCAGTAGTAGTAACAGTCACCATTTATTCATATGGTCGTGAATAAAAATATCTCTTCAAAGCGCTTTTCTTAACCTTGTAAATGGTCATCTATCTCCTCATTCATAGTCAATTTGTAATATGCATCTCTTAAGTGACAACTGTTATCATTTCTCTTCTCAATTTGGCCACTTGCCATTAAAATCTTCTCAATAACTGTCATTATATTAGTCATCATTATATTAAGTTAACAATCTTACTCTTATTACGTTAACTATGTTTGCGCATTCTCATGTTAACGTTGTAGACATCTCTCCTTTGAAGAAATTTTAAAGTGGACATTTCTATCCCTTTTCATATTAACCTTGTTACTTATCTCCTCTAGTTTTGTTAGTTATACTCGCGTCTTAAAATTAATATAATTAGACTTATTCTCGCGGGAACATTGTAAACTCTTGTTTCACGTTTGGCTTGTGAGAATTTATATTGAGGTTGTTAGATTTCATCTTCAGTTAATGTTGTTAAAACGTTTTTCACCTAAATCTCTTATCACGGATTAACATTGTTAACTATTTCCATTCATGTAATTTCTTTTAGCTTTTTTTACGTTAAATGAGGCCAGGTGTGGCTCATTAGCTAATATGCCCGGACTGTGAATCTAAAGGTCATTGTTCGTTTCCCATTACCGTGAAAACGTGAGTGACAGTTAGAACCCACTGTTTTATCAGAGAAGAGCAACCCAAGGGTTGACTCCGACCAGTTGATCTTCATATTTTCTATCAATTTAAAATTTGGGATGGTTGTATGCAAGTAGCTCTTGTGTAGCTTTGCACGAAAATTCTAAACAAACAGTTCTTACTTGAAAATTCATCGTCAATTCACAAGTTAATCTATTTTGGACATTTTACTTAAACGATTTTTAATGTAAGACTGCTAGGCCTCTTCTAACACTAAAATTGTTTGATCTCATCCCACGTTAATAGCATTTGACCTTTTCGAAAAAGTTTCGCGACGTGTCACGTACCACGTTTGGATTTTTTGCACCAGTTAACCAGTATGAAATGGCATGAAACTTATTTCGGTTATCAAGGTACACATACGTTTCGTCGAGTGTTACCAAATACTGCCATTTTACTCGGCTAAGTATAGTTCATACAATTTTCTATAGTTGGTCTTCCTTTCCTGTATATGTCGTGGAACCATCTTGAGAACATGTGACGTTTGTCGCTTTTTCCTGGTGAAGATCCTTCTTGATTATGTTGCCATTGTTGCCTAGAGACACGTGGACGGTTATTGCCATTGACCATTGTTTTCGTGGATTCTCACATGTTACAAGACAACACACTTTGCTTACCACGGCTGGGGTACGACTTGTTGAAGGTCTCTTTCTGGATGCTCCTGGTTCCCTAAATTGGCCTAAATTCTTTATTTCCAATGTAATTAATTAAATACAAGTAATATCCACATCTTGGAAATTCTAAATCCACGATCTGAACAAAGCTTTATGATCGGAATATAAGAATATTTTGCGTCGAAAAGGTTTGTTAAATACCCTTCTCAAAAGTAAAGAATTTTCAGACGGTATCACACTACTTACACAATGCCAAACAATGCAAAAATATAGTTTTGATACATGGCGTTCCACCACGACTTTATATCGGCTGTTGGTTTCTCGTGACTTGCTAATTTGGGTATTCAAAAATCGTTTTATTTTTTTGTATTAAAGAAAAGTTGGACAATCGCATCAATTTGGATTTACTTACCATTAAACCTATCATTGCAGTAAATATACATCTCCAATAACTGATATCAGATCTCAGAGTGAAGTTTAAAGAGCATTCTCAAAGCACGTTGGGCAAGACCATTACATTAATATTCTATACTCTTTTGATTGAAGTTATAGGCACTACCACTTTGCGTGTTTAGATCAAAAAATGACTATCGGTAGGGTAACCGTGCAAGTTTACTTGGAAATGATTATTGGCACGAACTCTTTTTTTTCTAACAGAACTTTCATAATAGGTTAGTAAAGTAAAAATTTGGTATTCGGTGATCTCCAATTTTATGATGTCTTTTTCCAAACCTGAAAGGCTATTTTTAGTCATGAATATACAAAATAGTCAATAATTATTGTAGCGTGTTTGGTTGGGATATTACATCAGTAAACAGGAAGACTGAAACATCTTATTAATATTAAAACTAACCTCAATGTTTCCTTACATGATAAAATTATATAATATATTTTATTACTATTATAAACTTGTGCACGTATTAAGAAACTCAAATCTAAATGATGTTGTCCAATTTCCAAAACGAGAAGTATTTACTGAAAATTAACAATACAATTTATTATAAATAAAAAAAAATTGTCCACATTGTGTTGAATTTTACATCTCAATTTAACAGTTCACTCTGATCTGCTGAGGAAGTAAAATAGCTTTTTTATTGGCACAATTATTATTGTATCTTATGATTCGTTTAGTTTGGTTTGTTATGTAAGGTATACTCAATTACTTTTTAATAGGACAGAAATTCTTTGATAACTTTTTGAAAAGTTTGTTCAAATGGTGAAAGGTTTCAATATGAACAGATTAGAAGTTGTTCTTTTTTTCATTAATCTAAAGCATGAAGATGAACAAAATTTGTTCACTCTAACAGTCAACAGACATTTCTCATATTTGTATGAAGTGTCTCGTTATCACCTTATGTGAAACACGTTTCCCTTTTACCTCTGACTGTAATATAACTTTCATATCCCATATGTGCTTCCCCCTATTTCAATCCATTTAAATCAATGACGAGTATAACTAGATCCAAGAATCAAGTTATTTGCCATCTGAAGTAAAAATGCTCCTGTAGACCAAAAAATCAAGTGTCTAAGTGTACCACACAGCAGTTTCACCGGATATAAACTGTGGAATCCACACTCGCAATAATATATTTGTATATAACAATTGTAATACCACAAGAAGGATTTGTTTGTATATTTCTTTTTCTTAATACGTAGTTACAAAATAGGCTATCATCGATCTGTCCACCATAGGGAATCGAACCCAAATTTTAGCATTGAAAATCCCTGATGAACTTAGTACTGACCCACTGGGTGACCACAAGTTGGGAATTAACAAAATCAAGTGCTCAGAAGAAATAATCGCTGTTTGAATATTGAGACATTTTGAACTACACATTAAGATACTAGTAATTTTGCTGCTAAAGCCATATCATTTGTGCTTTCCATGATAAGTCCAATCTCAATTCTCGTTAGCAAAGGGCTAGGTCTTGATTACCTGTCTCTTTAACGATCAGTTACGTCTCATGTATTTTGCTACCGATCTCTTAGAACTGCTAAAACTTGTATAGAAGTATATGGTTAGCATGAACACCACTTAGTATTTCTAGTACTTGTATACAAGTGTATGGTTAGCATGAACACCACTTAGCATTTCTAGTACTTGTATAGAAGTATATGGTTAGCATGAACACCACTTAGAATTTCTAGAGCTTGTATAGAAGTATATGGTTAGCATGAACACCACTTAGCATTTCTAGTACTTGTATAGAAGTATATGGTTAGCATGAACACGACTTAGAATTTCTAGAACTTGTATACAAGTATATGGTTAGCATGAACACCACTTAGTATTTCTAGTACTTGTATACAAGTATATGGTTAGCATGAACACCACTTAGTATTTCTAGTACTTGTATACAAGTATATGGTTAGCATGAACACCACTTAGTATTTCTAGTACTTGTATACAAGTATATGGTTAGCATGAACACCACTTAGCATTTCTAGAACTTGTATACAAGTATATGGTTAGCATGAACACCACTTAGCATTTCTAGTACTCGTATGCAAGCGTTTTATTAGCATGGACATCACTTAGCATTGGGGTGAGTACACCAACCTGATCACGTGATCTAATACATGTCTGATTGTGTATTTGTACACAACTATAGTACAGACAGTGCGTACACTATATTCATTGAAATTATTATTGCTGTTACTTGGTCCATTAGCCTTTGATCAATGAAAACATCTGAATCTCAATCACTATTGTCCCTTTGTTCGAAGGCTACTGGCCATTTCCATCCAAACAGTTAAAATCTGCATTTTAGTAATCGTTATTTAGATCAATTCTTTTATATAACACACATTTACTTTTTATGGATCTTTGTGACTAATGAAGTATTGTGGCATTCTGCATACAGGGGGAACCTTTTTTTCATGTTTTTAAAATGTACGTTTTTGATACTTTTTTTCTAGTGAAACTTTAAAGAGTTTGTAAATAGAATTACACACATCACCCTGTATTGCATAAGATAACCGTTGTGAATCTGTTCCTGCTGAACATCAATGTTGATTATTGTTGCTTTTCTATCGAATGGTTGATGTTTGGAGTTTTCTACTCTTAATGGGTCAAAAATATATCTTTGTTGTATTTCACATTAGCGTATTTTGGCTGTTACATGGACTTTCACGTTATAGATTTTTATGAATAAAGCAGATAACTCAAAATTCAGCTCAACAGTTTATTTTAATATATAGTAAACAAATAAACCTAGTATTCCGAAGTCTAAGTTCAAGGGAGGTCCAGTTCAACCTACACTTTGATCAACATGTGTTATTGGGTTATACTAGTTTCGGAGAAGCAAGTTCACACCAACAGTATGTTTGATAGTTTATTACAAGAACCAAACTAATAACATTATTGATAATTAAAGATATAAATTTAGAATGGAAAGTTAAACTCTATAATACTTAAGAAACAGAAATGAAATCATAAGATACAGTCAAACATGCTTGAGAGACCATACGTATTTTAAAAGCAAACATCTAAATTTCATAAGAAAAATTAACACAACAAAAACGACCTCAATATCACTGAGAATACCATGCATGCGGCAAAATGGATTTCAGTGCAGTATATATCAGAGATTTGCCTATGAAAGTGTAAATTTGTAAACTGGATAAGTATTTCGTTGTGCAGTATTATCAAAAGAATCTAGTGGACCAAATAATAAATCACACAGTATCATGAACAATCTAATTGTAGACTAGGAAATGGTATCGTGCAATATCACAAAACAAATAGAAATAGTATATTTTCTGCAATACAAAAAAAAATTGTCTGGAGTGCTAATGGTATGGAATATCGTGGAAACTATCTCAAGGACCAGGATTCCTAAAAATGACCTCCTAACTTATTTGCAGGAATAAAGTGTAGTTCAGAGCAGGCAGTTTCCATTATGACCATTTTATTTAATTATTGTCTCCAGTTTATAATTTTTGAAAACTTTAAAGTTAAAATTCCAAGGCTGTGATAAACTAGTTAAAATAGCCATAGGCTGTTCAAAATTTGTGTGGGCCAGTTAAAAAGATTTGAAATAAGCTTGTTACACCCCTGTAGTGAAAGTATCCTGTGTACTAAATATAACATTCACTACCTTTCTCTTGTCAAAATGCCTTTATAAGAGCCCAATACTAAGACAAATCAATTTTGGCCACCTTTCCAAAATTTATACTTATGGTAACCATTCTCATAAAACATATTCAACTTATCATGAGAGCCTGGCGCTAAGTGTCACATCTCTACTCACGTCATTCTCGATATGTTACATACTAACATTAAATACGCAGACCTACAATATCTATATTGGATTACCACTTTACCAGTTGGTTGTGTTAACACTTCTATACGTGTAGAAATGGAAATAAAAATGGAAATTTGAAAATCAAATTTACGAATTATTCTAGTACACGATTAGTCCGTGAAAAGTGATGGTAAAAATAACTGTAGCGAAGGCATTTATGGAAAATAAATCTAAAGTGTGTGTGTAAAGTCTATTGTTAAAGTTGTCAAAGAATTGTCTGTATCACCGATTTTCAGTGGCATTGTTCCATAATAGATTTTTCTGAATGACTAGATATTTACTCAAAATGACACTAGATTACCTGCAATATTAGGAAAGCCTCAGAGGCGTCTAGGCACTGGCACACGAGGCCCGAGCCCCGAATCCCCAGATGGTGTCTTGAAAAATAAGAACAAAAAACCCTGATCGATATCATCCTGAAACGCCGAAAATTCCCGCGCCTATGGACGCAAGCCCCAAATATTTTAAGGACCTAACGATACCCCTGGAATGCCTAATCAGGGTGATCGTCTTAATAGTCATTTCTAAATAATCTCGCAAGGTGACCGTGCCGATAGTTGCGTAGTTTTTACGAATTTTATATAAAGATGCTTGTGTCTGTATGTTTGTTTGTTCATGGCGAAAGTTTCCAACTTTTCGACCTCTGATCATCATAAACCTTTCAGTGGTTCTTGGGTATGTCCATGATGGATTCTAAAACCCTTTATTTTATTAATTGTCTTATTCTTATGAGTTCGACAACAATTTGCTACTAGTGCAGCCGATTGGCGCACACGCACGTCATCCCACCATCCGCGTGACGCCAGCGAAATAAACGCCGCCAAAGGCGCGAGTACTTTTACTAGTATAATATTAAAACAAAAACCAAATAAAAACTCTTTTGGGGGTAATTGAATTTCAATAGATAATAAAATGTTGGTTATGTCCTTTTAGTTTTGGGTAACTGGAGTTATAAATTAGTAACATATAATAATATTTTGTAAGATTGAATAATTTAATTCCAGTTCTGAACTTTTATTTTACGTACTGAAACCATTGTATAGAGATATACAATGGATCTTTTTTTTGTTGTTGTTGTTCGAGACACCAAAATGTCTAAAATATATGACTAGAAAAACAACAGGATATTAATATTTGGTAAGAAATAAACGGTATCTTAGAGGCTGCATTGTGTATTGTCTTAATGAACACAACAAATATAAGTGTTTCCAAACTTGGTCACTGTCGCTAATATAAGGTACACCAGCATTCATAGACGGATAAAAAATACACATTTGTCTGGATAATATATTACATAACAAATTTTGCATAATAATTTATCATTCCTAGAAAAACTATAGTCCTGGTCAAGGATCGCTACTTTCAATTTTCAGCTCGAGAACTTCTATCCACGAAATACTGATAGAGAAAAGGCTTTACCTTTCTGAGATGCATTAAGGAGACTGCTTGTTATACTTGGGAAAAGTATCAAATGTCCTTAGTTCTGCTACTGCTTGTTGAATTATGCAAAAGTCGATTTCCGGGAAAAGAACAGGCCAAACGCTGCCTTGAGGGTTTTACTGTGAACAAAGAATGCCCTCCCCCCTGAAGCTGTTGATCAAAATGAAGGCTTTTATTTTATTTGGTGTTTCATTTGTATTTTAAAATAGGCCTTGATTCTTCACGGTTCTTCAAAAGATGTTTTTAATAGATAAATATGCACACAGAATAAGTCACAGAGCAAGGTACACATATCTCCTGTTTACCTTATACAATATTGTTACGTCTCCGTTTTTAATTGATTTTCCGTA
>NW_013667470.1:213200-224888 GCF_000517525.1 Limulus polyphemus
CTAGTAATTACTAGACCATTCGCCAAGATACGGGGTAGTTCTAGAAACAAGAGAGCGTGAGAATTGTCACGTGATCTCGATGACGCAACAATATGTAACTTACTAGCAAAGACCCGCAAAACGTTTGCGGCTAAATTAGTATCTTTATTGCAACACTACTTCTTTAAATACATGATTTCTAGAATAATACAAAATGATTTTAATCTTAGACACCGAAATATATATAAGTCCACTTGTCTGAGGCCTAACGTTAGTTATGCCTTTATTAAGTACGGCCTATATTTATCGTACTCAATACTATCAATAAATAAATTTATTATGTCATTCTACGACCTAATGTGAGACCTTTTTAAACACTTTGATAAGCTTTTAATATGATGTACAAAATGTGTGCTAAAGTGCTCCTTTTGTTTACATCTATTGAAATAATGTGCATGCGTATGAGCATTTATATAGTAAGGTCCGCGCGCATTTTCAAGACAGAAAAAAACAAACAAAATATTATTATAATAGAAAATCTCTCGCTAAAGTCCATGATTCGAAATTTCCAAAACGTTCAAGCATTTTGAAAATCGCAAGCACAGTTAATACATGGGTTAATAACAAATAAAATAAACTCACATTTCTGTAATAAACAATCATTAAGATCGATGTAGACTTGCCTTAAACCCATACCTTTGTACTCTTTCATGAAAAAGAAAATTTAGTTTTACAGTTACATTTAATACTGGGGTTGTGTTTATCTTTTTGGTGGTAATGCTTGAAATACGAAACGTATTTGCTCGTATTTGATATAACTATCTTTCGTTTACGAACGTTGTAACAAGTTGTTTCCTACACGTAATGATATATGTAAATTTCCTTTGCGTGATATTCCCTATTTTCGATCTAACTGAGCTCACATGAATTGATATAACTTAAAAGTGCAGTGTTGTACTCGGCTGATCATGGTATAGTATTTACTGTATATAGTCTGAGCAAACATGTTTAATATTTGAAGTATTACCACCAAAAGTAAACAAAACCTAAGTACTAAATCTGACTGCATAACTACGTAGCCTCAAACTCCCCTTCGTTATGAAAAGTGTACAAAGGTGCGTGTTTAAGCAGAGTCTCCACCTAGCTTTTTCCCACACTTAAAGACACATAAAGTTTACTTGGACAACATTCCACATCATCAACTTTTTGTTCAAGAGAGAAAGTCGATATAACTTGAAATTACATCATTAAGCTAGTAATAGTATGGATTTTGTTATTCAATACGAGTAACTTTGTTTCATATGTTAATCGTTAAAATTATCTGTGAGAAAAAATATTCAACCTACTCTATAAACTATTTTTCATTATAATTTACAGAAAAGCTCCCCAACTTGCTATACACTAATCTTAGAGGAAGCCGCAACTGTACTGGATCTTGGTGTTACCACGACCTGAACCGTGCATGATTATTGTAATTAAACATAATCGAAACCATGGTTACTAAATTACAATCAGTTTTGTAGATCTTGGTGTTACCACGATCAAATCTACGGTTACTAGAGTTAAGGATAATAGGAAACATGGTTCTTAAACTTCAGTCAGTACTATGGACCTTGGTGGTACTTCGAGCAGAAACCACAGTTATTAAAATTAAACATTGTTAGAATGGTAGTTTTAGGGTTAGTCACCATCAGAACTGTATATTTTAAAGTAATAATATGAGCAGAATCGTAGTTTTAGAGCTAATAATTATAAGAATTGCATATTTCTAAATAAGTATGATCAGAACTATAGCTTTAAAGTAAATTACGATCAACATTTTAGATCTTAAAGTAAAGAATAATTTTAATTGTGGTTCTTAGAATAAATCGTGATCAACATTATGTTTGTTTGTCTGTTACGAATTTCGCGCAAAGCTACACGAGGACTATGTGCGCTAGCCGTCCCTAATTTAGCAGTGTAAGACTAGAGGGAAGGCAGCACCACCTACCGCCAACTCTTGGACTACTCTTTTACCAACGAATAGTGGGATTGACAGTCATATTATAACACCTCCACGGCTGAAAGGGCGAGCATGTTTTGTGGGACGAGGATTCGAACCCGCAGATCGCCCTAACCTCCTGGCCATGCCGGGCCTCAATATTACGTCTTTTAGAAGGAATAAGAAGAGAACCATGGTTCTTCGCATAAATCCCAAGCATCACTGAGATTCTTAGACTTAAACGTGATCAGAAGGGTGATTCTCAAAACAAATCACAGTCGACACTGTGGATCTTGGAATGCATCACTAATAGAGTTGTGGTTCTTAGCTTCACAAACGTCTTTGTTTTTTGAAGGTTGAATTATTATGCTACGTATCTTCCTCCCGGTGTCTCAGCGGTAAGCTCGAAGCCTTATAAAACCAAGATTTGGAGCTAGATCCTTTCGGTAGGCAAAGCGCAGTTAGCCAGTCATGCAGCTTGACGCTTAAAAACAAATAAACATCACATATATATTGTTTTTTGAGTAATTGTTTGCATTATAGGTGCTTCATTATAATCTAACTTTACTGGTTATGTTATAAGTAATATGCAATGCACAAATACACAGAAGAAATCGAATAATCCCCTCACCTGTCAGCTGACGGAGGTGGGACGAACACAGCTGCATTGACATGGCTGCAATTTACATTCATTAACATAGTTTCAACTTGACGGGTTATAAGACAGTTAACAAAAAAGAGCCCGATGTTTGGAAAACATGTCATTCGCAATGTTTGTCTTTACTCTCCATTAAAAGTATGAAAAGTTTTTGTAATGACGTTTACAGTTTTTGAAAAGTTTACGACTTACGCACTTCAGTTTAAACCAACCTCCACTTTTACAAACCTTGCCTTCAGCTGTACAGAACCTCTAGTGCCCAATAAAAGTGATGTCAAACTGCCATTCTGTAAAGATAAAAATCACTTAAAACAGCCTGAAGGAATATCTTTATGATGTCACTAGGTGTCTCTCTATATAAATAAAATTTTGTCAAGTTTCTTCTTTTTTTTATTACAGACTCTTGCATTTAAATAACTGTATAGTTTCAACATTAAACATCTATGAAGTGACTACTGTCACCGCTGTAAATGGAAGAATGACAAGAGATTATTGTCTGCTATGCAAGTTAAAGTCCAGGTTATTTTTCAGATTTTGTAGCATAGTTCGTTAAGATTACTTCAATTATAACTCCACAAATAACCAACACGTGTCGTCTCGTGAAAGCAGACAATATTTTGTAGTATAAAGTCTATACGTAGTTTAAAATGTTTAGCAAAATTATTGTTATGAAAATGCTCAATAGGTGTCTCTTATCACGTCTTAACTACGTACAATACCAGTTAATATGTTACTATACTACACGTAAAGTAGTTCAGTGCAGATCAGACGTAAACAAAGTTTCGGGCTAATTCGACTTTTGTTAGTGTTTACTGAAAGTTATTAATAATATTCACCCTTACATGTTTTCATATTCTACTATTATGTTTATAGATAGAGTTTTAAAGTTATTGATTTTTACATTATCACCTTATATTTAAATATAAATTCATTAATACTAACTTCCGATCAGAGCAAGCTATCTACTTAGAGCAAAACCACAAATCAACCTGGTAATGAGTATAGCTATTTAAATATACGTTTTTTTGCATTCTTATTTATCAAGTAATAGAATCTACTGTTATGGTGTGAATACCCTTCCTATGTTGGCGCGCTTAGAAAAGGCGTTCACTCCATAATAATTTTTGTTGTTAAATGCCTTACATAAATACTATTCTGACCACTACTGTGTTTGCTGTATCCCAGTCGGCCTGATAAGCTTTGTATTGAGCGAAACGCGTCGTTGGCAATGGATATGATGGACATATTGTACCCTCTTTTCATACCCTTGAAAAAACTCTAAGAGACTAAATATAACAGAATTGATACTTATGACAAATATTAATTGTCTTGCAAAAGTACCCGGCTTCGCTCGGGTTATTAGGTTGATTTATTCTAGATGACTATATCAGTATGTGTGTTCTGAACCCATTAACCTATATAGTTTTGTTGCTCCTTTACCTTCCCTCTGACCTGTCCTCCGATTTTAAACTTAAATAATAAAAACAAATAATAAAAGTAATTGTAGGAGCCTCTAAATTAGAAAACAACAAATATTATTTTCAATTTATACTTTCAGCACATAACCCCTTAAAAACAATATTACGCTATACATTTATTGCTAAGCAACATGATATAAAAGCCATTGTTAGAACGCATTGTTATCAAAACGCACTGGCTTTTCTATATATTAGAAGGTGATATATACATATATATATATATGTGGAACCACTTCTTTTCTATGTGGTTTTTCGCTAGATTGCCTCATTAAACAGATGCGCACACACATGCGTGACTGTCTGTCTGTCTGTGATTTATATCTATAATTTGTAACATAAGGAACCACTTTTTTACTATGTGATTCTTCGCTAGCTTGCCTCATTAAAAAGTTGCGCGCGCGCACACACGAGGATAAGATAAGTAATAATACCCAGGTGCAGACCCTCAGGAACTACTTAATATGGGTGCAAAATTTCAGGTTTCTAGATTATTTTCTCTTGGAGTTATGGTTGTCACACAGACACGCCCTTTTATTATTATAGATTATAGAACGCATTGTTTCATCAGTTTGGTATCCTTGTTGTTAACGATATTTAACGAGAGTCTGTAATAGTCTAATAATCAGCACATGTGTTGACTCAACTTAATTTTCCTTGTGCGTAAGTCCTAGGTTCTTATTTACACTACATTGATGCCTACCCTGACATGGCCATTGTATTATAATAAACTGCATACCAACAGTCAGGAATATATAATTTCCAACTGCAGTAATATTAAAGTAAAGTATGCATTTTACAGTGCAACAGTAAATATTAGTATTGCCATGTAATGATGACCTAGGTATTATCCCTATATTCTTGTTTGCATTCTTTTTGGCACTGGCATCCCTACGTCATTTTACATTTACAAAACGTATTTTTAATATTTGTTTTGTGACATTTTTACCCCTGGCTGAAACTTAGTGTATTCTATGAATGTGTGTAATAAAATTTAACATTTTTCTGTGTATTGATTTTTTTTTAATTCCATCACTTTATACATAATATTGTGGTTGGCTCTCTAAAGACATCGATTGTATAGTGTATAAAGAATTGAGCATTCTACATGTTACAGTCAACTAATGTTCATCTATTATTGGATGGTAGTTCCTGTTTCACCCTATACTTACCAGATTTCTGTAAAAAAAAAGCTAACTTCAAGCGTTAATGATAATATCGTTTACACCAGAACTCTGATTTTTCTTTTAATTACTATTAGTTATTACGACTAAGCGATGACATCGTGCAATTCCCAGAAACACATAGAGTGGGTGTTGGTTTAAATTAACGTTACTGATAAATTAGTTGTAAAGTTATATCGGAACAAGAAGAAGAAAGATGAACAACTTGGTGGGTTGGTCACTTTCTAGTTTGCTATCTTAACGATAGTTTCTTGCCTTGTTTTTGGGCTTGTTGGGTAGAGAAACAAATGGAAGTGAGTAGCAACCACCTTTTAAAGTAAAACTCTCTGTCACTGTTTTTTTAGCATCCATATTTGTATTATTCCTGTTGAATACCGACTCTCTGATAGTACATATCATCAACAAAATATAGCAATCTAATACTGTAAGGAACAAAATATCGAAATATTTTAAAAATCGATATAGTGAACAAAATTACTGAATATTTGTATTTTAAATGACCTTTTTCTAAAGTTAAGAGTGTACATCTAGTTTACTCGAAAAATGCACATTCATAGTTTCACTCAGACAATAATCGTAAAATTTTGTTGTGACCATAATATATATAGGGTCATCGTGTATGCCTAAGTATCCTTAAACATAGTTGACCTGAAATAGTGTGTCAACGTGTTACACCAAGTAATATTACAGATGAGTATAACAATATTATAATTACCTTGAAAATAAAGGATTACATAGTCTGTTTTACTCTACAGTATTCGGAGTACACATCTACTTGCTGGATATCCTAACACAGCAACAACAAAAAAGTGTTTTAATGATCAAAATATATAAACCTGTCCTAATACAATATGAGACTGTTTTGATAACCACAACATACAAGATCATTATTTGTATTTAACTGGACGTCCTAAATCTACAGAGTAAGATAGTTTTTATTGTAACAATGAATATCGTAACACAACCGTGTTTATACTTTTCTGTAATGGAGGTTACCTACTGGGTCATTCTGAGAAAACATTATTAATTAAGAGTGTAGTAACATTGCCGCGCTGTTTTCTGCCTTTATCAACAGTCTATGGTACTGAATAGTTTATGTAAGCTCTGGAAAGAATACATTCAGTCTTTAACGTCTAACCCCAGCTGTGAAAGTCTAATTCATTTTGTGTAATTGGCATCAATTAAGTTTGGATCTAACTAGACTGAACTTCTCTCAATCTGTTAATGAAGCAGTGTATGGTGGTTCACCGAGTTTAGTAAAGGTGAAAGCCGCTCTTGTTTTTGCATCAAATCAACCAAGCAATTCTGAGCAGCCGCTTGTGCTAAATCAAGGGAACCATCAAACTAAGGTGAGTTATGAAACGCCGCTGGACAAGTGTGTAGGTGAAGAAAAACCTGAGCTAGCCATGTTGGCAAACCTTGCCTCGAGGTGATAGATTGAAAAACGTTTGCGCTGTCTGCTATGGAGAGTGTGTTTTAAAGCGTGGAAATTTACGACAGCGATCGTAAGAGTTACTTTTAACAAGAATAAAAACCATAGCAAATTCACCGCGATCAGATAAAACCTTTCAAGAAGCGTTTGATAGCATACACCAGTGGCTTTGACATGTTTGTGAATCTATTTATCCGTTAATTTGTTTGTCTCTCTGTTATAGTACAGTATGAACGGAGTATATATATATAATGAAAGTAACAATATGTATAGAGGACATATAATGAGTTACAGTTTTCCACACGATATACATGAAACGTTTTAATCGATTACCATACTCAAGTTAAAAGGTAATGAAACTAAGAAAATAGTCCCAGCTTAAACTATTATCTAATAAAATCATACAAAAATCCGATTGTCTTGATAATGTCTTATTTAAACATGTTTTAACAACTATTGGTTCATTAGAGAGTAATTTCTCCATTCAATGACCAAACATAATTGTTTAGCATGTTATCAAAATGTTAAGGTAAGTAGTTAGAAAATATTTAAACCTTTTGTTTTTGTTTATATGTGTGTGTGTGTGTGTGCGTGAATATTTTAAAGGTTTTCGTGTTTCTTTAAAAACATTTTCAGGATATATTTCAAAATAGGTAATAAATTTAACTGTATTACGATGCCCCATGCAGAATAGTAATCTATTAAGTAATTTCTTGAGCCTTATAACTACAAATAAATAGTATTATCACAAGTGGTTTGCAGAACGAGTAAGAGCACAGATTGTTTCGACTTCCAAATGAAGGCTATATAGACTGTTTACCTAAACGGAGAGTCGTTATCAAATACCCTTTCTTTAAACGGTTGTTCTTAGCTTAGACAATCTATGAACAGATCTCATCAACAACGATAAATGAGAGGGAATGCTTCTACCACTAGAAAATACCGTGTATGTTAACCGCTGCTTATAAACCAAGAGAAATTATTAAATATGTTTATAAAATGTCACATTTGTTAAAATGAACCATAACTAACTAATTCCTTCAACAGTGATCAAGATTCGAGGTAACGTGTACAATATACATTACAAACAGCAAATAATCAGTCCAAAAACTCAGATACAAACATAAAATCACTGCTTATGTGGTACTGCAGACAATTAACGTTTGAAAGCATGTTATGTGGCCTGATGAGGTGTGTTTCGCCCTTTTCTGTATTGACCCTAAAATACAGAGAAAAACACATGAGGCACTTAATCTTATTTCTGTTTTTCTGACTATGCAAGTTGCTGGAGGTAGTGTAATAGTATGGAAAAACGTTACTGTGACAGAGATTGGGCCTTTTAATCCTTTTAGAATTGCGAATAACATTCAGAGTGTATACCTTAGCGGTGTTCTCAGTTATGTTCAATCCATAAAACTGCATTTTCATCCTAATGGACAAAACTCTTGCCAGATGATAATGCTACAACTTATCATGATCATATGGTCGATACTTGGTTCAAAAAATATAACAATGACTCCAGTCATCTTCTTTGGCCAACAAAATCATTGAATATGAGTCTGATTGAGCATCTTTGTGATGAACTTCAACAATGCTTTCGACTCCGTAGCCCCTACCGACATCTGCGAACCAAGTGCAAAAACACACTCCTTAACGAATAAGATACAGTTGAACAAAATATATCCCGACCTTTTGTAGAGTCTAAGCCATGGCCTACGCCAAGCTCTGCTATTATTGTGACGAACAGTGACACAATAAGGATCGGCCAAGGTAAGCGTGGTCAGGTAAATTTTTATGTAAATTTCTTAATGTGTTCAGATCCTATATTAGTATACTTTACAAATATTGAGCTACAAGAAATTAAATTGTAACAGTTTGTAGCAAGCTTTATGCGATTCATAAAATACTTTTTTTTTACAATACAACCTTTAAGTCTGTGTCAGAACGAACTTTTATTTAAAACAATTTATTACAAGCACAATAATGTTAGTTTGTTTTAATATTAGAAAGCGACATTTATAACTATATTTATATTGTACAAAGGGATGAGTGCGTTATATAAAACGATTTTAAACAAGTAAATTAGTAAGTCACGTGACAACCACAGCCGATATTAAGTTGCGGCGGAACGGAATGTATCAGAACTAGATTTTGACATTGGTGTTTCGTAGGTAGTGTAATGCCACCTTTTTGGGGAGGGTATGTAACAGTTCTTTCCGACGGAAAATATTCATACACTCAGATGATGAAGATGTATTCAAGTCGGAGATTTTTCATTTCTACGAATATCCTTTGCTGTTAATGGCATTGTAAAACAAATAAATATAGGACTTGGACTATCCAGAAAGAGAAATGTAACCAATTATACTCCAGCCGTGATAAGAAAAGAGCGACGTCTTGCAACGTGAGAATCCACGAACACAAAAGTCAGTGGTAAAAGCTATTCACGTCTTTAGCAACAATACGCTACATAAAATGAAGGATCTGCGTCAGGAAAAGCGACACAAGTCACGTGTACACAAGTTGCTTCCACGACATATTTGTTCAACCATTATATACCTCAAGCAACTGGAGAATGAAACAAGTATTCATGCTATTGCATACGAAGGCATGCCGGTTAATTCGCCAGACGCAGCGCCTATCAATTTCTGTCGTCCTCGTACACTAGATAGACCATGGAAGGCACGCAGGGAGAAGTGGTGTACTATGGACATGACAGCCTTACGATGGAGCATTTTACAAAGAAAACTGCGCTGCAGGGTTATTGTCAAGATGCTTGGTGGTCAAAAAGATGACGATAAGACACAGCAACATTGACTGTAGAGACGTAGTGAAACCCAAATGTTTTGTTTTTTAATTTAGACTACTCACCCTCTGTGTACATGCCAAGTATTAAGTGTTACTTAATATCAGAAATGAGCATTTATTGTAACATATCATAGAAAATCATCTATTGCAACATTCATGTATGTTTATATATATACATACACACATACACGCACCAAGTTTTTAGCTTGAGTTATTAACAGAAATGAGCATTTACTATAACAATTATACAATGTACTTGTATTAATTTTTAGGTTCTTACTACTGTCAGAAATGCACCTTTGCTATAACAGTCTTAATATTTTAGTATCGGGGGTTAATAAGTGTTAGAGACCTAATCTATATAATAGTGTGGTTTGAAATTTGGAAAATGTAAAGATGCATATCCCTTTAAAAAATTGTCATGTTTTGTCTTTTACACTCGATGTAATCATGTTTTAAGTAGGGGTTTCCTTAGATGTTGTACCTTAAGTGATAAACCAGACTGACAGAAACGTGCTGATACACACAATAAGGCTCGTTAAACCTAAAATCTCTGTTTTTTACCAAAAGGTTGAATAAGATGGTAAGTGTTCATTAACTAGGCGTGGAATGTTGCACCTCTAGGACACTAACCCCCCTCCTTTCCCCCTGGCTCTGAAATTAATAACAATAATTAATGCTATATGTGACACTTAAACCTTGAACAACCCTTTAATGGAATCTGTTTTTTTGTGCAATTCTTTAAGTATGTGTACAATCTGACGTGAACTTCACAACTCATATTTTGGTAAAAATTTTAAATTCCTCAATGTATTGAATTGGCAACCTTTAAAACTGCTAGCAAAACCTGTAATCATAAAATTAGCCGAACCTATCAATATAAAACTGTCAATTCCAGAGACCTTCTGTGACTATAAAACTTGCTAACTCTTTAAAACAACAAAGAAAAACAGATGAACAGTCTGAAAAATGATGTAATTATGTATTTGAAAATTCATAAGATTGCAAAACTTGCAAACTGCTTGACTATAAGACTAGCAAACCATGTGAGAAAAAAACACAACTCTTAAAGACCTGAAAAATAATGATGTTATGTATCTGACTTTTTCTGTATGTGTAGAGCTGCCAACTTTCTTTCACCAGAAAACTGTAAAATCTGTCATTATAAAACCGGAAACATTGTGATTATAAAATCCACAATTCTTGTACCTATAATTCTAGCAAATTCTAGGACTTTTTATTATAAATTCGTTCTTCCCCTAATTGTAGAATTAGTAAACTCGTAAACTCTATCAATATAAAACAGGCACATTATGTAACCACAGAATTAGTAGATCTCTCACTACAAAACTAGCAATTCCTGGAACTATAGCATTGCAGTGAGCATAGAACTAACAAATTATATGATTAAAAAGTTGGCAAACCCTATGAGCATAGTGATGACAAACTCTGTGATTATAAAACTGACCAAGCCAGTGACAATATAATTAGCAAATTGTGAAACTATAAGGTTGGCAAATCTTCAGACTAAAAACTCTGTGACTATAAAGCTAAAAAAAGAATTGTAATTGTAGAACTGGCAAACAGCTGAAACTTCACATGTGAGAAACTATAAGCTAGCCATTCTCGTAACCATAGAACTAACTAACCCTATAACTATAAAACTGACAATTCCTATCAATACAAAAATTGCAATGCCTGTAGCTTTAAACGATTATATCCTGTCACCATAATGTATAAATTTCAGTATCTATAAAACTTGTATTACATTTGATGTTAAAACCAGTACGTAACGTGATTGTGAAAATAACTGATCCTGAATTCATTAAATTGGTAATTTCTGTGACTAAAATACTGTGAAACTTTACAACTGTAATACCGGTAAATTCCGTGACTATAATACTGTGAAACATTACAACTGTAATACCGGTAAATTCCGTGACTATAATACTACAAACTTTACAACTGTAATACCGGTAAATTCCGTGACTATAATACTACAAAACTTTACAACTGTAATACCGGTAAATTCCGTGACTATAATACTGTGAAACATTACAACTGTAATACCGGTAAATTCCGTGACTATAATACTGTGAAACATTACAACTGTAATACCGGTAAATTCCGTGACTATAATACTACGAAACATTACAACTGTAATACCGGTA
>NW_013667470.1:225683-230554 GCF_000517525.1 Limulus polyphemus
CACACACACTCATTCAGTCATTATTTCAATTTCCATACACACACACACTCATTCAGTCATGATTTCATTTCCATACACACACACACACACTCATTCAGTCATGATTTCATTTCCATACACACACACTCATTTAGTCATTATTTCATTTCCATACACACACACACACTCATTTAGTCATTATTTCATTTCCATACACACACACACTCATTCAGTCATTATTTCATTTCCATACACACACACTCATTTAGTCATTATTTCATTTCCATACACACACACTCATTTAGTAATTATTTCATTTCCATACACACACACACTCATCTAGTCATTATTTCATTTCCATACACACACACACTCATTCAGTCATTATTTCATTTCCATACACACACACACACTCATTCAGTCATTATTTAATTTCCATACACACACACTCATTCAGTCATGATTTCATTTCCATACACACACACACACTCATTTAGTCATGATTTCATTTCTATACACACACACTCATTCAGTCATGATTTCATTTCCATACACACACACACTCATTCAGTCATGATTTCATTTCCATACACACACACACACACTCATTCAGTCATGATTTCATTTCCATACACACACACACTCATTTAGTCATTATTTCATTTCCATACACACACACTCATCTAGTCATTATTTCATTTCCATACACATACACACACTCATTCAGTCCTGATTTCATTTCCATACACACACACACACTCATTCAGTCCTGATTTCTTTTCCATACACACACTCATTCAGTCATGATTTCATTTCCATACACACACACACTCATTCAGTCATTATTTAATTTCCATACACACACACACACTCATTCAGTCATGATTTCATTTCCATACACACACACACTCATAAAAGGTCAGTCATGATTTCATTTCCATACACACACACACACATTCATTCAGTCATTATTTAATTTCCATACACACACACACTCATTCAGTCCTGATTTCATTTCCATACACACACACACTCATAAAAGGTCAGTCATGATTTCATTTCCATACACACACACACTCATTCAGTCCTGATTTCATTTCCATACACACACACACTCATAAAAGGTCAGTCATGATTTCTATTTCCATACACACACTCATTCAGTCATGATTTCATTTCCATACACACACACACTCATTCAGTCATGATTTCATTTCCATACACACACACACTCATAAAAGGTCAGTCATGATTTCATTTCCATACACACACATTCATAAAAGGTCAGTCATGATTTCATTTCAATGCACACACTCATAAAAGGTCAGTCATGATTTCATTTCCATACACACACACACACACTCATAAAAGGTCAGTGATATATTTTTACATCCGCATCAAATCGTACTAATAATAGATATTTTAAAAAACACACAGCGATACTCTACTTATAACACACAATTACCACGCTTTAAATACACTTTCATGAACATTGAATGACTTCTTATCCTTTTCACGTTAATGAACACAGAGAGTCACGTGAAAGTAACGTTACTTAGAACGTTGAAAACATCGAAACTGCTACTAGAAGCAAAGTCTGAGCTGTACAGCTGCGAATATGCCAAACATTTGACTTGACTTGAGATATACTAAGATTGCACTGCTGTCAGTAATAGCAATACTCGGCTTAAAAGAAGCTAGATTGCAGCGAGTGGAAACACTGAACTTGAAACAAGCTAGACAATGATGTGTTTGAAATGCTAGAGGTTCAATAGCTTCTTGTTGCGAGTACAGTGATACTTGAGACATATAAAACTGCTATAGGTCTGGTAATAGATTGTAGTGAGTAAAACAATACTCTGCTCGGGGGAATTTTTAAGTGAAGGTCTTCTATTATTAAGATCTACTTGTCTCTAGCTAAAACCTCCTCCTATACAATTTACGTAAGCTGTACAACGGACTTTTGTCTTCAGAAGTAGTGGTGGACTTGACCCAAAGGTTACAGTTTTTTTAAAAAAGTTTGACGCGTTAATTACATGTTCAGCCATCGAACAACACCCCAGGGAAGAAGCAAGCTATTCGAAGCGTTTAGGCTTAGTTCTTGATAGGATGACACTTTATTCTTAAAACAAACAACCCTAGACACAGGTTCGAACCTAGCGCTTCCTAATTTCAGTTGGGAATTAAAATTCATCAGTCACCGAATAATTATATGGTGTCCGTGGAGGCTCGCTTGTGGACGTTCATATGCATTCTAAGAGATCGTTTAATAGTTTGTTTTTTTTGTTATTGTTGTTGTTTTTCAGCCAGCCCGCAGTACCTTTAGCTTGAGTCTTGACGAGAGTGTCTGACCGTCATCCTAGGCCTATCATCAGTCTTCTAAAACGGGCAACACCAAACATTTTTGGCACGGTTAACTGGCTCGCGGTATGCAAGACGCGTGGGGCCCGACAGCAAGTTCGGTGAGGTTTTTGTATTCTAGATATCGGTTGAAAATAGTTCAGGTAAGGAAAAATAGCATAACTGGAAGGCATATCATCTAAGATAATTTATATTGCTTTTTGTTTGGGGAAAGGATCAAACAAAAAAAAATTAGTTTTTATAATAAATTATGGAAGCTGTCCGCTTCAACATCTTCAAAACACAACTTTCAAGAAAAAATAGACAGCACAAACGTAAAATATGTTTTCAATATCTTAGCCCTAAAAACAATAATCATTATATGTAAAAACTAGTTCTGTAATTACCATAGTAACATTGCAAAACTACATCTGTCGGCACTCTAGTAACATTGTAAGGCCACATCTATCGGTACTCTAGTAACATTGTAAGGCCACATCTGTCGGTACTATAATAATATTGCCAGAATACATTTTTCGGTGCTATAATAATGCAACAATATATTTTTCGGTACTATAGTAATGTTGCAAGAATACATTTTTCGGTGCTTTAGTAACGTTACAAGATTAGATTTGTCGGTACTATAGTAATGTTGCAAGAATACATTTTTCGGTACTATAGTAATGTTGCAAGAATACATTTTTCGGTGCTTTAGTAACGTTACAAGATTAGATTTGTCGGTACTATAGTAATGTTGCAAGAATACATTTTTCGGTGCTTTAGTAACGTTACAAGATTAGATTTGTCGGTACTATAGTAATGTTGCAAGAATACATTTTTCGGTGCTTTAGTAACGTTACAAGATTAGATTTGTCGGTACTATAGTAATATGGCAATACATTTGTCAGTGATTTAGTAATATTGCAATAAATGTGCTGTTTTTATAGTGATATTGCAATACATTTATCGTTGTTTTAGTAACACTGCAAAACATTTGTACTATACAGAGCCGTAGGAAGCGGTAAGAACAGTCAGGCCATGGCTTGATCACTTTTTCATGGTGTGTATACCTACAACTTATGCATTAAAACTTGATTCTTGTAATTCAATACATTACATTGTGTGTATGCAGTATTTGTAGTTAAAATGGCTCAGGATTCAATCACACAACATTAAATTTTCTGGGGGCATGCCTCCAGACACCCCTTTAGAAATGGCAATGGCCTGCCTACTCCAGAAATGTTTCATACGGCAATGCTATACTAATATTACAATACTACATTTGTCAGTGTTTTAATAACATTGCAATACTATATCTGTTGATATTGTAGCAATATTGTAATACTACATTTTTTGTGCTTTACTACACTGCACTTCTTCATTGGGTCAGCAGTAAATTTACGGACTAAAGTCCGGGGTTCGATTCCACGTGGTGGAAAGAGTGGAGATAGTCCATTGTGTAACTTTGTGCTAAAACCAACAAAGAATCAGTATGCATTGCAAGAGTACGTTTGTTGATACTATAGTAGCGCCCTCCGGTGGCATAGCGATAAGTCTGAGGGCTTATAACGCTGAAAAACGGGTTTCTGTACCCGCGGTGGTTAAAGCACAAGATAGCCTATTCTGTAGCTTTGAGCTTAACAACAAGCAAGCAAACAAAAATACTTCTGTCTGCGCAATATTATCGTTAAACATTACTTCTGTCATTATGGTAGTATCTCTAAAATAAACAATTTCTGTCGGTTCTATAGTATGATTTTATAACATTTTTGTTGCTAATGTAGTATCATTATAAAAAACTATTTCTGTCAATACAATAATAATAATTGTTTTCGGCGCTACAGTATTATTATAAATCTTCTGACGGTTACAATATTATTATAAAAAATACCGTTATTACGATAATACCACATCAAAAAAGCTATTTAATTTCAATACTATAATATCAATTAAAACTATTCTGTTAGTATTAGAGTAAACTTACTCGTTTATTCAGTACCAAAGTAATATATATATATTACAAACATTGCTATCGATATTATAAAATAATTACAAAATTACTGTCAATAATATAACATCATCACAAACTATTGTCGATATTATAGCATTCTTACAAAATTATCATCTGTACTATAACTTCACTACAAAATCGATGTCGATACTGTAGCATCCTTACAAACTACTGTTGATTCTATAGCATCACTACAAAATTATCATCGATACTTTGGCATCATTACAAAATAACAAGTTGCACAATCCACTAGTATTTTGTAGGGAGGGGCTTTACATAAAGCATTACATCTTGTTTTCACGCTGCTTTACAGTTTATCAATGTGCAAGTGTAGAACATTGTTACAAAAGTCTTGTATTACCCCCCCCCCCAAACTTGTACTGATTTCCCACCATGCATCACTACAGATGTACATTGACTGTGATACTGTTCTCCTCTCCACCAACGAATAAACTATCATTGATTGTTAGAGAACAGTTGTAAACTGTAAACTCCTAGTGGAGCATAGGGCGCAGCAACACCTCGCCAACGGAAGGTGTTG
>NW_013667470.1:231499-235448 GCF_000517525.1 Limulus polyphemus
CGAACCCGCGACCCTCAGATTACGAGTCGAGCGCCCTAACCACCTGGCCCCAACCGAACATTAGTAATGGTATAAATGTTAAAACAATCTCACAGCTGAAAGTGCAGACTGCGTTTAGTGGCATTTCGCGGGCTTGTACCTTGGACCTTCTATAGTTCAGCCCCACACGCAAACCACTAGGTCACACCTGGTCAACTAACCCGAATATAAGTGTATTATATCATGCAGCTGCATGCTGCAGGTAACACACTTTTGCCTCCTACATAGTATCATAATGTATGAAAGTGCGTTCTTTCATAATTTCAACATGCCAATGTTTTATTCACATATTCTGAAATGCCTTAAATGGTCCCAAAACGAATACATATACCTTTAGACAGATAGATAGGTACATCCATTAAAACTGAAACTCGAATTTTTATGACGAATAGTGCCTTTACCTGCTGTTATATTATGTAAGGAGAATTTGCATACTTTCTTCATTATACAAGTTCGTGATTAAGATAAACGAAACAACAGTTTATGACAGCAATTACTACAAACATGAAAGTTAAGTCTCATTAAAAACACGGGTATAATTCGTTTAATTGCTGTGTCACTGAGGTATCAGGTGGATATTTTATTCACAAAAACGTAAGCCAATGTATTTTGTCACACACGATATACTTAAAAATTAATTCCCTTTACATTCACTTATGTTTGTTTGTTAGATTCTGCACAAAGCTACACGAGGACTATATGAGCCAACCTTCCCTAAAGTTGAAATGAAATCTTTGGCTACTGTTATCAGATCGAATAGAGGGATTTGACCTTCGTTCTTATCATGTACTCACGGTTCCAAAGCGCTTTTTTTTTTCGCGGTAAAAGGACGCGAACTATGGAACCTCACCTCCGCAGTCCGGCACGCTAACCACTAGGTCGTTTTCCTTTATTAAAAATATACTGCTTTATAGCCCTAAAATTAGAAGTTCAATTCCCTTCAGTGGACACAGAGGATATTACGACGTGGCTTTGCTATAATACACACACATACACACTTTGTTTATGAAAAAAAAAGCAATAAATGTTACTAGGCAAAAACACTTTTTTTATTATTACTTACAATTCTCCAATGCTGAAAGATAACAAAATAAAATTAATATTACAAGTATTATTATGTTGTCCACGAACAACACTTTTCCTGCAGATTTTATAAACTTATAAATTATCAGTTCCAGAAGAATATTATTAACATACACGTATGAGGATATTATGGTCCTTCTAACTTATGTAACGTTTATTGGTTAGATCAGTGAAAGTATAAAGTCTATATGGTGCATTCTATACGATATTATATTGACACTTATGGTCTTGCAAAGATTATGAAGAATTTTCGATTATGCTTCTTTATTGTGACCTGCGTATGTATATCATGGGTTCTAAAAGCTATAACTGCTGCCTTTACGATCTTTGGTGGTATATAATTCTAGTCTTAAGCGATAATACGATTTTCCATTGTATAATATCATGTATTCTTGATATTACTGACACACTTATGATAAATGCATGGAGATTAATAAATTATCTTTAGGGGTAGTATTATTCAAATGGCATTAATATGTATCTTCACATTGTTTATATTCCTTTAATACACGTATATTTTCATTGTAAATAATGTAACTAATAAATCCCCCTAGTAATCCATGTTTCATTTCATTTAAGAGTAGTTAATAAGACGCGATAATAACATGGGCATATAATAAAATGATTAAACACGTTCGTAATATTCATATACTTTAAACATTTTAAAATAGTCACCGTTCTTTAACATGCCACAACCTACCGATAACCAGTTCGTGATTTTAAAATGGTGAAAATTCCTAATTTTATGCATTGTTAAGAGGCACTACTAGTGAGATCATCAATGATAAATATTAGAATATTTTTAGGAGTTTGATTGTAATTGTCAGGCTCAATATAAAGTATCACAAAAAATCGACTATAGTATCTAACGGCTTGTGAAGTTCTCTGTCACGTAAATACTTCAGCTTCTAATTTACTTCGTTTAGAGAGAAATCGTTTCTAATTTGTAGCGGGTGTTTCTTGGCGGGTTTACAGTCTCTAGTCTAACAACAGACCCCACCCCGTCCCGTGTGATAGGGGGCACCGTCTCTCTAACGTCCAGACGCCTTTTTTATGCCATTACGTCAGTCACGAGTAAAGTATTTAACTTCGTTTCCATTCAACCCTAAGAGATATAATCCAATTACGTGAGTGTTTTGACATAATTTATTTGAGAAAATATTAAATTCGTTTTTTGTGTTGAATTTTTGTTGAGCCCAATAAAGGAGGTATTTGAACTCTGGACCACTTGTTTGTTAACATTTTTGAATAAAATGTTAACAAATTCTTTTATCAATTTTTTGTCACTAGATGCCATCACTGTGTTTATTCACCAATAAAATCAAGCAACTGATTTGTCTGTTGTCTAGTTATATTGTTTTTATAATTGGATATGTATATATATATATGTGTGTGTATTTGTAATATATATATATACATATATATATGTGTGTGTGTATTTGTAATATATATATATATGTGTGTGTGTGTATTTGTAATATATATATATATATATATTGTGTGTGTGTATTTGTAATATATATATACATATATATATGTGTGTGTGTATTTGTAATATATATATATATATGTTCACGTTTTGAATATTTCACAATTGTTTAAACTATGTTTTTTGCTCAGTAATAATCATTGTTTTATTATGTTTTATTTTATTTTACATCGTTATTTTTTGCAACAAATGAGGCTCTCTTCTCTAAGTAATATCCTGTTTAACTGTTTTTATATATATTTTTATTTTACCCAAACATTATCTGTTTAGAGTTTTTTATACATTTACAACTTCGTGTATCTTATTGAAATAAGCACAGGTTTTCTTTTGACTAACTGTCATTGTTACGTATGTTCAATTTTAATTAACCTTTCTAAGGTTTCGGTCGTAAATATGGTGTAATAGTGAGCTGTTGTGCAATGTGTATTTATGTTCAGTATTAATATATGTTCGGTCGTAAATATGTTATAATAGTGCGCTGTTGTGCAATGTGTATTTATGTTCAGTATTAATATATGTTCGGTCGTAAATATGTTATAATAGTGCGCTGTTGTGCAATGTGTACTTATGTTCAGTATTAATATATGTTCGGTCGTAAATATGTTATCAACAGCGCACTATTCATAAATACCCTATTGTACGAGTTGGTTTGCTCAAATTCAAATATCGTTCTCTATGTATGTAAAACATTTGAAGATACTCAGTTCTTTGCAATTTTTGTTGTAAATCCTTTATTGTACTTTTTAATGAACTGATAATCAAAGGTTGAATAAAATCAAGGTTTCCAAGAAAGCAAGTTATTGCACTTAGATCTGAGAATAACGATTACAAAAGTTTACGCACGTGCCGGAAAAGTCATTTTAAAGCATGTATTTCATCTACTGAACTCGTTGTTACTTTAATGATATATATATATATATTACTTATTGTTTAATTATCCCAAACATATCTCACTCATAACAACGAAATCAGATAACTTCACATTTACTATCTTTGTTCTTATCAATACTTTCGAGCTAATTAAGTACGAAATCATAACCCCTTTTGTCGTGGTGACAAATCGTGGCTTTTCGAAATCACTCTAAAGTGAAAATATCATCGAGTATTTAATTTTCATTGAAGGAAAACAATAAGGTTGACAAACTGATTGAAGTAACAGCTTCAGCTTTCCTGGTAAGTATCTTGTAGAATTTAGTCTTTCCCACATTTTCTAGGGTTTACTTCTTACTTCAGCCGGTAAAACAATAAGGTTGACAAACTGATTGAAGTAACAGCTTCAGCTTTCCTGGTAAGTATCTTGTAGAATTTAGTATTTACCACATTTTCTAGGGTTTACTT
>NW_013667470.1:236250-241356 GCF_000517525.1 Limulus polyphemus
AATTTAGCAGTGTAAGACTAGAGGGAAGGCAGCTAGTCATCACCACCCACCGCCAACTCTTGGGCTACTCTTTTACCAACGAATAGTGGGATTGACCGTCACATTATAACGCCCCCACGGCTGAAAGGGCGAGCATGTTTGGTGTGACGGGGATTCGATCCCGCGACCCTCTGATTGCGAGTCGAGCGCCCTAACCACCTGGCCATGCCGGGCCAGTTCATGCTTATCAGATGAATATTAACCCTTTAGTTACCAACACTGATATATCAAACCTTCACAGTTTTTGCGCTATACGGCACTTTTTTATTAACTTTACAGTTTACTTCAGCGTATTACAATAATTACAAATTAATTATTAATTTTTGTTTAGTTTTCACACATTACGGATATATCACCTAAAATAATCAAGACGTTTTTAAATCATGTTGGTTATATATGTTTGGTTTATTGATAAGATTTTCCTGAATTACCACTGGCCAAGCTATGTATGTGCCAAGGTTGTTGGGCCTTTTTCCAGATTCATTTGTTATTACGACAAACACTTTGTAAGAAAAAACTTTAAAAAAGCTTTAGTCTCGTCACAGATTTTAAACATTTTATCAATCTTTGCATTATCTGATTGTTAGTTATACTTTCATTTAAAACTAGCTTATTTTACTGTGATAAATTATACATAAAAAAGATCTGGGTAAAATAATGTTTAAACATAGTTCTGCTTCAGACAATTGTTCAACATGGTCCACTCTAGTAAAGTCTGTGTTATAAAAGTCAGTTACTTAGAATTAGAAACCTACAGTATACTCTTTAGAATCATGTTATCTTGATATGATTTCATTAAACAATGGAATTGTTAAAGAACTCACGCAACGAGAATAAGATTATCAAAATATCACGTGATTTTTACACTGCGAACGTTATTTATATAATCTAGGAAATGTATCCGGCAACTCTGAGTTTTCTTTGTTTTTTTTTAAGGAATGCTATAAATGGGCCATCCCTTTCACTCTTTTGAGCCGTAGTACACGAGCCGTTCGTTCAGTGCAAAGGCACCCGTGCTATGCGCAGTATTAACAGCTACACATATATAGATAGGCATGACCTGTGGAATGGAAAGATTTTCTACAAATGAAAAACAAATTTTTGCAATTAACATAACTTAATATTATTTATTCATATAAATGTATATATATATATTGCTTAATTACTGACTCTTAAACTTTCAAATATATTAAAACCCACGTCCGTTCAGTCTTTTATTTTGTCAGTATTTGTAACGTGGCATTTTTTAAGTATATACTGATAAGTTTAAGACAAATAGCTTAGTGATTTAACTAAAATGTGCACTCTTAAAGAAAAATCTCAATATAGCTACGTAACGTGTGTAACGTAATTTGATTATTTGGGCATTTTGTCTCAAATGTAGTTCAGTTACATGTCTAGAACTCAATTCAAATATAAGTATGTGATATAATTTGTTAGAAGGTCTACACAGCAATTTAATGCTTTATCAGTATTGGAAATAATTATGTATACAGTATATAAAATGCTAATGTTGTGAAATTTCTGTCTTAGATCGTATGAAAATGAGCCACACCAGAGTCCAATCATGTGAAGATATTCTGCATTGTGATTAACTGTTATCCAACCAATCAGACAGTACCACACAAGCATGATGCTTATGGAAATGCAGGAAGTCGTACTATTCTAAGCAGTAGTATGGTGACTGTACCCATAGCTCCAAGAACAAAAACGTTACATGACAAACGCGTGGAAATTAATTTTTGGCTGGTGAAGGCTACTCCATAGGACAAATTGTGGTGAAATCTTATGTTTTAGAATGAATTTTATGAAATCTTTGAAGATGGTACGTGAAACTGGTATTGGTGATAAATGAAGTGGCCAAAGAAGAAAGCTTAAACTCTGCAATAGTAATGTTAAATAACTCGAAGTGTGCTTTTTACGTGATACGCAAATGACATAACTGTTAGTACAGCCAAACATTTTACCTCCAGAACAGTACTATGCAAATTTGCATGAAGAGGCCACGGTGGGTGTGTAGCTGCTGAAAAACCACTAATTAGGAGGAAAAAACTAACCAATAAGCAGAAATGGCACCATACTTCAAACAATGAGATGAGCAAAGTTTGTGATCTTTACAGATGAATCCGAATTCAAATTGTTTGACACAATTAATGATAGTTTGTTCGATTGCAGAGAAGAGAACGATGTCATGGTCAACATCTAATTGAAGTATGCTAAGAGATCGATACAAGTATGAACTGCAATGGTATTGGAACTCTACATAAAATTGATGGCATGCAATCATATCTTTATCTATCATGCTATTCCCTCATGAAGAAGACTTGTTGGGCAGGAATTCGTTTTTCAGAAAGACAGTGATCTCAAGCACATAGAAACTCACTGAAACGATACCTGGTCATGTTTGTAAATTATAGTTTAGTGATATGTGTGGAATGCAGCTTGAAATATTGCTTAATGGCATGTCTGTGCAATATACCTTCGCGACATGTTCTTTCATCAAAACCTGATCACTTTACCGGATCATTTACTTCCAGATACATGAAACATTTAAAAGCAATTTTGCTATGTGAAATAGCTCATACGGATCATTTATCCTAAAAAAAAAGGATATTCTGCCATAATTGTATCAGTTATAGCCACTTCTATAAAGTCCCATAGTTTATAGCTTTAGGGATTGGGGTACTTTTATAACATGCTTACAATCATATGTCAGTGAACTTTAATAAACATATAACCAACGTTCTCATCAGTAAACATGCCATGGGTCAAAATATAATATGATGTCATTTGTCTTACCATGGGAAGGGGTGATCCCCCTTATTTTGTAAGATGGCAACTCGTTTAAGAAAGAATATGAACAATGACAGTATATGAATTAAGACTCAAACACACGTGTAAAACAAGGAATAACGATAATATTTATTCTATAGTAGAAAATACAGGGGTCTTAATCCCTAGTAATGCCCAGATGCATGTTCACTGGAACTAAGAGGGTAAATAGACAACTATTTCATTCCAAAAATGACAAAGAGTTATATTTATACCATACATTTGAATGAGATAAGACTCCTAGTGTGGCATTTCAAATTCCCAGACAACCTAGGTCATTGACCATTTCCATTATACATATTCAAGGGATAATGAACTCCCATTTCATACTAATATGTACAAATCTCTTATTACCCCACCACTTGGGCATGACCCATACTCCAGAGGAGCGATGACACAAAGCATAGCAAAGAGTAAAGCAAATTTATTATTATTATTCACATACTGATCATAAAGGCATGAGTTGAAAGATGATGAAGTTTGAAAATTTTACCTGGAAATACCTGAATAAAGATATGTGATTTATAAGTTTTGAAAGGGTAAAGTATAGCAGTTTTTTAGCTGCTACGGTGATTATCTGAAGGTTAGCTTATTTATGTCTTGAATGGAGCTCACTGACTTGGCTGAAATGTATAAAATCGCTTACTCATACGTCTAGAAAATAAATTAACGGTGTGTTAGAATGTAGCTTAGTGTTATGTCTAGAATATACCTTAGTAGTAATTTTAGATAACAGCTCAGTGACATGTCTAGAATACAGCTTAATAACCTGTCTAGAGTTGGCCTTTATGACAAGATTGGATAATAACTTGTCACGTGCCTTCAATGTGATCATCTACAAAGTAGCTCAGTGACACTTCTTTATTACAACTAAATTATATGTCAAGAAGCAAGCTTAGTAACGTTCCTGGGTATATAGTGAGTGGTATGTCAAGAATTTAGCTCAGTAGTATTTGAAAAGATAATTTGGTGATAAATATCTGGAATATACATATAATAAAATATTTGCAATTTATCACAATAACATTTGAAATGTCGATCAGTTAGATGTCATTCTAGTAGCGTATTTGGTATGTAGCTTAGTTATAACGACAGGAATGAAGCTTAATGATATTTCTGAGATATGTTTTAGTTTAGAAACATACTATATAGCTCAGTAAATTGTCTAGTGTTGTTTAGTGACGTGTCTAGATAGTAGCTTATTAATACACCTGAAACATTGCATATTGATATATCTAGAGCCAAACACACCGCTAGCAGCGAGGGTACACATCTGATGATATATGTAAAGAAGGTGTTCTATTTCATAAAAGAATCAAGGAAGATAAGATTTCAGGTTTATATTGGTTTTATAAATAATGTTAATTGTACATCAGTAAAATTATCTGAAAGAAAAACAGCAAAAGCATTTTCAAAATTGCATTTTGATATACCAGTTTATATGAATCAATAAATAATACAATCATATATTCCAAATTAAACTTAAATACTACTCTAACATTACCAAACATCAATTTTAAATTGTGGGCCAGTTATACTGGTTATTATCTCCAAATTCCTAGTGTTTTAGGCATTAAACATCTGCAATCAAATATTATTATTACGTCAGTCTGAAGCTGTATTTTAAATCGTAAAAAAAGCTCATTCAAAACACCTTGATACCCTACCAACTTAAATTAGTTTTAAGAAAACGTGTTTGCACGTTTTGAATATACTTCACCATCACACGCAAACATTATAATATTAAGTGTTTTGAACTTAGAATTACAACAAATTAGAATCATACTAGTTCAAGTATAAATACTGGCAAGGTAAAAATATTACAAAACCAAACTTTGTTGTTGTACTACAACGTGGCCGATGTATAAAAGAACTGATGCAGATGCCCTTTGAGAAAGAAAAAAAAACTTTAAAATATTAGGTTGTCAAGAAATTAATGTCGCTTTTTTTTTAAACGAAAAGAACCGGAACAATTTGTAAATCAAAATAAAACATTTACTAAATGAAATGGTCTCCATTCTTATCGATGATGCTTTTCCATCTTACAATCAGGTTGTTAATGCCCTGATTAAAGAAATCACTTGGCCTTGAAGCAAAAAACACGTCGATGTCCTCTTTAACACCTTCCACATTCGCAAACGTTTTCCCATAAGGATGGTGTTGCAACGAACGAAAAAGGTGATAATATGATGGTGCCATATCTGGATAATATGGTGGGTGGGGGAGAACTTTCCA
>NW_013667471.1:0-1340 GCF_000517525.1 Limulus polyphemus
TTGGCTAAATATTTGGGGGTATTGACTGAATGAAAGAAAGTGTAGGGTACTGTTGTCTTGGCTAAATATTTGGGGGTATTGACTGAATGAAAGAAAGTGTAGGGTACTGTTGTCTTGGCTAAATATTTGGGGGTATTGACTGAATGAAAGAAAGTGTAGGGTACTGTTGTCTTGGCTAAATATTTGGGGGTATTGACTGAATCAAAGAAAGTGTAACGTGCTGAAAATTAAAAGCTTCTGGAGGTGAAATGAAGGCGCAGAGATTATTTAATGGAACATACATGATCAGTAAAAATGAACTTACCTAGTAAATATGATAAATATGCTAGATGTTTTCTCTGGTTAATGGTCTATCTGTTAACAAACCTCCCGTCACCTAGTTACCAAAAGTGTCTTCATCAATGTGAATGTGTGAAGATAGTATCAATGAAGACAAATAAAGTTCACTGCGGAATTATGGAAATAATTGTTTCACAGCTAATCAAAATATTCAGGAATTTTGAGTCAATGTTGCAAAAAAACAACAAAAAAACAACAACAACAACAAAAAAAAAACCAAACGAATTTTCAAAGAGAACCGAGGTTCAAAGCTTGACGTCCCTGTTTTTTTTTTAAGTTCTTATGCCTGCCATTTCCAAATATAGATGTGGAACATGTTTATTTACTAGTAAAAAACAAGCATAAAAGTACAGTAACTGTGGAAGTTAGTATTTCAACACTTTTATTTCTTCCAGGAAAACGCTGTAAGAATTTCATTTATCAAAGTCATCAGAGGAACTATAAACCAGACGATGACGAAATGTAGCATATCCGCATTGAAAGTTAATAGCTTCTATCTTAGCTATATGTAGTGCTCATAGTTCGTTACATATTTATAATCTATTTTATTGTAGACATTACTTTTATGCGTCAAGTTCTGTTCATAAAAATAAAACATATTCTGTGCTATTTACTGTTTATATTCTCTAAATGATGTTTTTTTTGTATAAAATATATTAAATCTTAATGCTTCTACTGAAGTACTCTACAGCAGGCAGAAGTCTGTGGTTTGTTTTATTGGCTTCTATCAGAGTACTCTACAGCAGACAGAAGTCTGTGGTTTGTTTTATTGGCTTCTATCAGAGTACTCTACAGCAGACAGAAGTCTGTGGTTTGCTTTACTGGCTTCTATCAGTCTGTCTTAATGGATTCTACTGAAGTACTCTACAGCAGGCAGAAGTCTGTGGTTTGCTTTACTGGCTTCTATCAGAGTACTCTACAGCAGGCAGAAGTCTGTGGTTTGCTTTACTGGCTTCTATCAGAGTACTCTACAGCAGGCAGAAGTCTGTGGTTTGCTTTAC
>NW_013667471.1:2307-10482 GCF_000517525.1 Limulus polyphemus
ATACCTAACTCTTGGACTATTGTAATCAAACAGTAGGATTTGACCTTATACCTAACTCTTGGACTATTGTAATCAAACAGTAGGATTTGACCTTATACCTAACTCTTGGCCCCCACACAAAATGCAGAGCAAGTTTTGCGTTTGTTTTTTGAGGCAGCGGGCTTCAACTATAACGTTTCGGTTCCACACTGCAACACTTTAGGCCACTCTCGCCCAAATATGAGGTCCATCATACTGTTATCTCAGTTACTTTTTCAGTTAAGCAAGCTTTCCATTTCTATAGCTTCTTTCGAGAAGGCCTGGTACAGCTTGGTAGTTAAGGCATTCGACTCGCAATTTTAGGGTTCGAATCCCTGTCTCCCAACATGTTCGCCCTTTGAGGGGACGATATAAAGTAACGATTAATTCTATTATTCGTTTGTAAAAGAGTGGTCCAAGAATTGGCGGTGGGTGGTCTTGAATAGCCTCTTTAACAGCAGCATGAAATCAAGCAACTCATTCTTTAACAGCAGACTTTTTATATATTCGTGTTTTGTTCTGCTTGTTAATAAGTTCAAAGCTACGCAATGGGCTATATGTGCTGTGCCTACTGTGGGTATCGAAACTGGGGTTTTACTGTTATAAGCGCTCAGACTTAAAGTACGTACAGAATGAAGTAAATAGAACAGATCTATAATACGTTAAAAATACGAATACTGAAAGTTTTGGAGGCTCTTTCCACTCCACAACCACCCCCTAGTTCACGTGACAACCACAGCGGATATGTTATGTTAACTTATATTAAAGTTTTTCTTCATTACCCATTCAAGCCGTCTCCAGCCATTATTAGAAACGTTGTACATTTGCAACTATCGTCTGCTACGTTAATAATATTTCTTGGTACTCACTTACCTTTTTTTAAATAGATAATTAATGGCGTTTTTAAGGTTAAAACTGAATTTAATTTAGATCTTATTAATATTTTAATTGTCATCATTTAAGGAGCCAAGTCAGTAGGAAACCGTATTCGTGATCAGTGACGTATTATTTGTGTTTTTTAATTTTATTTAAACAATACTGAGTTGTTTTTTGAACCTATAATATATTTGGTGTTTCTTGTTTTGTTTTTTCAGTGTATGAGTGGATGCTGAGTAACAGTGGAGACTGTGGAAAAGTTACAATATGTCCTCTTTTTTATTATATTTTATGAACTGATCACGTCTAGAGAGATATTATGAACCGATAACGTCTACAGAAATATTTTGAACCGATCACGTCCAGAAGAATGATTTATAGATCAGTTGTAGCCTAGGAAACAACTTATGGGCTAATTGTGTGTTTATAAAATTTTTCTCTACGGGTAGTTTTAGGATAATGTCTTGTGCAGGTTAATTGGTGTCTAGTTAATATGTTCACCAGGAAATCATTAATATATTCATGTATTGAGTAACATAAACATTTGTATCAAATAACATTCGTATTCAGTATCGTGTTCAAGTGTATTGAGAACCAGGACTTTGTTTGAAAAACAAAACCTTCAGAAAAGAAAACACTAACACGCACACGTAGCGGCAAAACTCACGTTAAATTGGTTGTAGCCCTTTTCGTTTATATATGGGAACGATGCCAGCTGTTCCTTCAAACACGTGATATCTTAGATCAGTCAGTTTTATACAGTATTGTTATTGGTTTTTGTTGAACTTTGCTCCACAGTGGCAAGTCCGCTGCTTTATAACACCAGAAACCTGGGTTCGATACCTGGCGAGGGTATACCACATATAGCCCATTGTGTAGTTTTTTGCTGAACAACAAACAAACTTCCGTGTTACTTTTAGTTCTGAGATTAATCTCTCTTAAAATTCTGGGTCACGACCTTCTTCTTCTCTTAGAGCGAGAATATGAAATACAACAGTTGCAATTGGAGGTAGCTTCCGGTATCTCATTGTTATAAAATTACAAAGTTTTCATTCGTTTCAACATCTAGAAAAATGTAACGAACGAGACATACACAGTCCATACGTCATTAATAGATTTTACTATCCACTTTGTTTAAGTAAGTTTGTAAAATAGTGATAGATAGATAGACATTATTAAACAAGAGGGAATCCTCAATAGCCACGGCTGTAATTAGATCTCAAATCAGTCGAGAGATGACGGAGCTATGAACTAAAAGATTTTACTATTCCACGAGCCGCTATGCCGCGGTTGAAAGTTATCTGTACTAGTTCGATGACGAGGAACCCACTTTGACACTAATAATGGTTTGAGACGGCTTGAATGGGTAATGAAGAAAAACTTTAATACATGTTTAACATAACAACAAATGTACAACGTTTCGACAAGGTTTTGTCATCATCAGGTACAAGTGTCTGATGATGATGTACCTGATGATGACAAAACCTTGTCACAATCTAGAATAACTATCGTCTGCTGCGTTAATAATATTTCTTGGTACTACAATCTAGAATAAATATATTTGTTGTTAAAAACTAGTTGTTACAACTAATGCTATAATATCGAACATCAAGAGCATATAGAAATGGGAGCAAATAATATTAACATTGCTATTTATACGCACAAAGATAATTAGGCCTACTCCTTCGTAACCGTCGTTGGTTAGACTTGTGCTAATGGTACCGTAGCCTTTTTTACTTCTGCTGTTCTTGTTTGAACACCTGGAAAATTTTATCTTTGTTCACTAACAGTGTAAAAAAAATTAATTAACTCTTCTATCTTGACACACACTTACAAACTTGCTGATTTTAGTATATGGTAATTTCTTTTTTTTGAAAATATTTTGCGACAGTGTACCATTACTAATAATGTTGTAACGTCTTCTATCGTTGGGCAGGATCTTTTGGATTATTTTATGAAAATAATGTGAAATTCAGTCCACACAACAATATCAAATTCATTTATTTCTTTTTTAACGTTTGTTACAGTCATTTTTACCTGTAGGCCTAACTTCAAATATAAAACTTTTCAACAAAAACTACTATAACTACTCTAGGCCTAATTCACTAATATTATCCAATAATATTGTTACGTCTGTGGTCGTTTGTTAATTTTCCGTATAATTTCTTTCGGATGAAACTTTAGCAACACAGGTCCTTTCTTAAATAAAACTAGTTTATTCTTTCTCAATACAACTTTGCAATACAGTTAATTTCCACAGTCTCTTTGACTTAAACACACGCTATAATTCACAACGATCCACGCACTTTACTTACGGTCACTATCGCGCTTGACTCAATTGTCCGTCTCTATCTCTGCCTGTCTGCAATTCAATTCCAATTAATTGTCTTTCTTTATCTGGCGCGCTTATATACAGGAATAGAGGGCGTCTATCAAATACTGGATTATTCGTGATGTTCCCCGATCCGTAACAATATTTAACGGAAATTTCCTTCTTTGATAACAAATGCTCAATAACTTACCGATTAGCTTACAGAAACACTAATATTTCTCGATCAGCTTTTTGTCAGTCATCAACTACTCGATCGTTATTTACTTGTATTTATACTGAACTCTCACCTCTACCAAGTACGTGAAGTTTCAAGCTTCTGGGACTTCTTTTATGAACTTTCTACACCTTTTAACGTCATGCGTTCTCTAG
This sequence comes from Limulus polyphemus, assembly GCF_000517525.1. NCBI lineage: Eukaryota > Metazoa > Arthropoda > Merostomata > Xiphosura > Limulidae > Limulus > Limulus polyphemus. The sequence continues at coordinate 5,903 of NW_013667471.1, forward strand.
CTAAAATCTAAATTTAAACACTGAAAATACAGCTTACAACAAAAAAGAAACTTCCGAGTAAAACTAAAGAAGAGTGTATAATAATATATCAATCACACACTATATATATATATAATACATTATCTCAATAGCGGGATGGTATATGAGAGACATAGTAGAGGTTGAGCTCATACATAATCATAATTCCATAAATATATTTCGTTTGAAGAACTTTACTTACCAATAAGTTAGCAGAATGAGTTGTTTAACGAATAAATGGAGAATATTAATGTTTTATTAAGTTTCAAACATTAGTGAAAATGGAATCTGTATTACTAATGTTTCTTTCGTAGCTCCAGTATGTTTACTTTATTTAAATGAAAATTACGAAATCAAGACCCTGAACCTTGAATCCCACCAGATGTAGGTTATTCCATAAACGATTAACGTATATTACAAAAGCTGCATCATTTGGATGTTTTCTCACGACAATCAGTTGTTTATTGACTTTATTCCATCAGAGTTGAACAGCGACATCTTTTTAAGTCACTTCTCTAAGATAACAGAACCCTACAAAACCACTTGACAACAACGTCATTCCTGTACAATAGCTTTTACGGGGAATATCATCAACCACGTATTATAATACAGCCGCCATGATGACCTATATGAAAGTTGCAGTTTTGTGTCTTCTGCTTTGTTATTATACCCTAACAGGTAAGTTTCTGTTACAATCACCGATTCTTGACGAATGTTCTGTTGAAACACGTAATATGCCCTCCCCCCCCCCAAATAAAACAAACCACTTCATTATTCTTACAAATCGTTGTTTGTCAATTTCTTATTAATCACTGGTTCCTTATAAAACTTGTATGATTTGCTGCCATCTGTTGACAAATATTTCATGCGTCTGAATCATTATATAATATTATTATTACATTTAAGTATATATATACTTAAGAGAAATGCAGATATGCGTATTGAAAATAATTCACATGTTTTAAAAATCATCCTTGGAATTGTATCATGTAATAATTTCGTTTCTTGCTAGTTTTCAAGTAGCACTAAGCCTGTTTCTTTTTTAACACTTTTATTAATCTTAATATACGAAATAGCATATTGAAGGATGTTTGTCTGTCTGTCTGTTGATATAACTTTTAGTTTATAGCCTACTCATGTAAGAAAATAACACATCTTTCAATTATTTTGTTTCATGATACATAAAACTTTTCATAATTTTTTTTGCAGTAAAATTAATTCCAAAAGTCAAGAGAGTTTAGAATAACTTTGACAAATTAGATTAAAATGCTTTTAAACTTTTGGACATTTTGTTATCTGAAATCTTGTGTCAAAGGTCGTTCATTTACTTGATATTATCGTTCCACTGGTGTCAAATCTTCTTTGAACCACGACTTCTGGAGTCTCTATACAGACTATAGTGCCATCTATTGAGCAACATTTAAACCTCAATAGAGAAAACGTGAAATTTCCTATAAGAAGTGATAAAAGTCTCATTACAAAGAACGAAACGTCGTTCACCTTTAAAATTTTAATTTAATGCCAGTGAGTAGGACGAATATTAACTAAATAGAGTAACTTGAAATTAAATTCTCCTTTCTTCTAGACGCTAAACCGACACTAGATGGCGAGGAAGAGAGACCAGAGATGGTACAATACGATTGGGAAAAGATAATTTGCGTTGGTACGGTACGTAAGATAATGACGGTTATATAAGTGCTTACAATGTATTAATCATTATTTTAAAATTCTGCTCGCTCATGCGCGTTAGAAAATATTATTACACTTACTTAAAAGTAACTGAACATTATTAAGTGCTAATACATATGGTTCGAACCATTATTTAACAACCGTGTGTATGTGAATATGTAGATAACAGCCAAGATCAGAAGGTTTGTAGTTTCTACTTTAATTGTTGTTTCTCTAGACAGTGTTATAAAGGTTAATGAGGTCACGCAGTACTGTTTTTTACTTTTTACTCTTGTTTCTCTAAACGGTGTTATAAAGGTTAAATAAGGTCAGGCAGTACTGTTTTTACTTTTACTATTGTTTCTCTAAACGGTGTTATAAAGGTTAATGAGGTCAGCAGTACTGTTTTTACTTTTACTCTTGTTTCTCTAAACGGTGTTATAAAGGTTAAATAAGGTCATGCAGTACTGTTTTTACTTCTTGCTACTGTTTCTCTAAACGGTGTTATAAAGGTTAATGAGGTCAGGCAGTACTGTTTTTACTTCTTGCTACTGTTTCTCTAAACGGTGTTATAAAGGTTAAATGAGGTCAGGCAGTACTGTTTTTGAGATTTCGTTATTTATCATAATGTCCTGTGGATATTTTTTTAATCGATCCCTTGTAGTTCTACACCAATAAAGTTGTTTATAAAACGCCTTATGTCGAAATGTTTCTGTGGACGCTACAGTCGTACAGGGAACTGGTAATTTCATTTAATTCTCTACTCTTTTATATTTTTTTTAGTGCAAAGAACTTTTCACGAAGTGTCTGGCTACGTGCAATGAAGAGACAAACGAGAAAGAAAAAGTAAGAAAATATTATTATTAGTTAAATGCTACTAGACAGTTTATGGAAGTTCGCTTTAACCGGCGAGTTTCTTGTCAACATTACCACGTTTTTCAGCATTCTTTGTTTTAAATGTTGTTTACGTTTGATTTTCTATATTTTAAACTTTCCCATATCTTATTTAAGGCCAACTTTTAGAAAGATAAATCTATCAAGAACTATCCATTAGTAAGACTAGTTTTTCATGTTTGTTTACAAGCACAAATACGCACAATGGACTTCGTGTATTGTACCATCTGCCTTTATCAGACCCCGAATTTTAGGGGTTATAAGCCCTCAGACATATTGCTGAATCACCGGATGAGGCGCAGTAAGAGTGAATTTTTCTTTGTATCACAAGTCGCATCCAAAATTCCGTTTCGTTTTTATATTGAAAATTTAGAATTATGTTTTTTTGCCGTCCCCAGTGGGTCAGTGGTAGATTAACGTACTTATAATAACCCAATCTATAACATTCCGGTACATAATAACCCAATCCCCAGCTTTCCTTCATATACACTGTTCACATACCATCCGTATAATAAAAATAGCGGATATCTGATGATCCGGTATGTTTTAAGTACCGAAGTTTACGGATATCCGATGGTCCGGTATGTTTTAAGTACGGAAGTTTACGGATATCCGATGTTTCGGTATGTTTTAAGTACGGAAGTTTACGGATATCCGATGTTTCGGTATGTTTTAAGTGCGGAAGTTTACGGATATCTGATGGTCCGGTGTTTTTTAAGTACGGAAGTTTACGGATATCTGATTGTTCGGTATGATTTAACTCTCAAACAGAAACTTGGTAGTTACGTGTACACTCCACTCAGTAACCTGCCGGTCTGATACCAGGGGGCGGTGTGACTTAGTAACTTCGTACTTTGAACTTCTAACAGGATGGTTACGAGTTCAAGGCTGGCCTGCGTCATGATGTTGTGTCTTTACCCAATTGTTTCGGTCTATTCAGCTGTATGATGGGTACCAGCTGTTATACAGAGGTTAATTTGTGATGGACTGGCATCCCGTCCAGGAAGAACGACTCATCGTTGTTATCCGCTTGAAACCGGAGATCGAAAGCACAGTTTCTTCGTGCTTTACGAGACACGGATATAACTTTTTACAAAAGTGATACCAAGTTGTAACTGTGAGTCAAATAATATAACACTAGACAGATGTTATGCTTTATAATTTACAAACCAGGGATTAGACACTACAAGTTCTTAGGACTATGAAAAGTAACAAATATGTTAATGTAGCAGTTTAGTTTAAAACAGGAATTTCTTTTATCTTTTTTTTTCAGGAGAATTGCATCATTTCCACGTGCTCTTCTACCTTCAATCAGGTTTGTTAATTATAGATAATATTTAATATTATTGTGTCAATCCGGAATATAATAGTAATAACATTTTATTCGCTTATATTCGATCTGGTTATATTTCAAGGAAACAGAGTTTTATCAATTTTCTTCAATAATTTATTAAATTACAAACGTTCTGTAATATTTATTGTACTTGTATGTCTCGACAGTGGTGCCGCCTTTTTTTCTGATTGGTTTTTGCACGGAAGAGAATACGCTTAGAAACTAATAAAACACACAGTAGACTTCTAACTACTGTTAAGTATTCTGCTAGCAGCCAATAAAGCAGACAAAATACTCAAATTTGCTGTAAGTAATCTGGTAGAAGTAAAAAAACAAAAACAGATCGTTAATTTCTCCCTGCTGTAAAGTATTTTGGTAGAAGTCAATAATACAGGCTTATGCTTGCTGCAGAGTACTGTGATAGAAGCCAGTAAGACAAACTTCTGCTTGCTGTAGATTACTTTGATAGAAGCCAGTAAGACAAACTTCTGTCTGCTGTAGAGTACTTCAGTAGAAGCCAGTAAGACAGACTTCTGCCTGCTGTAGAGTACTCTGATAGAAGCCAATAATACAGATTTCTGCCTGCTGTATAGTACTTCAGTAGAAGCCAGTAAGACAGACTTCTGCCTGCTGTAGAGTACTTCAGTAGAAGCCAGTAAAGCAAACC
>NW_013667471.1:11302-18602 GCF_000517525.1 Limulus polyphemus
GCTGTTATGTTAACTTATATTAAAGTTTTTCTTCATTACCCATTCAAGCCGTCTCCAGCCATTATTATCTGTACTAGCTTCATTGTCCTATCATTAAACGGTTCATACACCGCCATCTAGTGTGCAGAAAGTTTAACTGGGGTGAAAATTGAAATAATCAATGTTTATAATGCGAAATATTTAAGTTCAATTAAGTGCGTATGTATTTTTCTTTTAGAAATATCTTTGTTAAAGATAGAAAGATATGTTGTTGTTATAATTCAGTTAGTTTTTTATGTCGTTACAAGGTGTTTGTTGTCTTTCCGAATAAAAATATACACGTGCTTGTTTTACTATGATCTGCCCTCCAGTGGCACGTCTGTGGACTTACAACGCTAGGAACCGGGTTTCAATAGCACGGATGACCCATTGTGTAACTTTGTGCTTAACTTCAAACAAATACTATGATTTGATAGAAGTTAAGAATTTTTTGTACAACTACCACTCGGCTTTTTTAAATCGTAACCTATTCCGTCACTAAGTTGGAAATTATTATGTTTATTTTTATGAATTTTTTTAAATTTATTATTACTTATACAAAAGAAATGGAGTGAACAAAAAAATGTGAAAAATTTGACCTCTTTTTACTCTTTTGTCAAACTAAATTTGCGCTATTTGGTTTGACCAGAGTAGCCGAAGAGTTGGCGGTGTGTAATTTCGATTAGATACTTTTCGTATTACTTCAACATTAGAGACGGCTAACGCCAATGTCGCCAAGTAATTGGGCTTTTTTTTTTTCAAAAGTCTCTTTAATTTTTTGAGAGCCTCAGGTTGTGTTTTTTTTTCCTTTTTTATTCCGAGGTCGCTTATTATTTTTTATTTTTGCAATAGCCGACTTCAACACATAGTAAAACTTGATTTGTGCTTATTTTGAACGGCAGTGCCGTGATTTGTGCATGTTTTTGAACGGTAGTGCCACTTAATTTGGGCTTGTTTTTGAACGGCAGTGCCGCTTGATTTGGGCTTGTTTTCAACGGCAGTGACGCTCGTTTTTCTCGCGATACTTGACTAACACATGTAGCCCTTGTATAGCCTTGTGCGAAACTAATGAGAATAGTTTAGTCCAAAAACTATTAACATATTACTAAAGAAAGACAACAAATGTCAAGGCACTTTACCAAAAGACAATAATTCACCAAGAAATGCCTGAAAAAAATATTTTTCAAAAGATTTCTAATAAAAACAAATAAGTTTTGATTTTTTTAAAAAAATCAAAAAGTCACTCGTCTATATTTTCTATGATGTCAATGAAAATGTAGTATAGTATATTAATGCGTCACGTAGAGGCAACGGATTTTTCAACTCCCACTAAACATGCACTATTAGTACACTAGATGGCGCTCTCAAGTTAGCCTCTAGGTAATTTGACATAGTTGATGAAGGTTTAATTTTTAGAAACATTATAATTATTTGGCATTGTTTCCTACTTTTGACACAGCTATGTTGATGAAAGACGAGTTTGCTTCAGAAATAAACTAATTACGATATATGGTCAAAAAATTTATTTTAGAAACACGTGTCTGCAAAAAATATTATTTTTTAAAATGTCGACGAATCTGCGACTGTTTCCATAACAACTTGACATTACACTATTAATCGTAATAAACATTTGTTAGAATTATTATATCAAGAACACAAAAATTCAATAGAATCAAATGATCGTGTTGATGAAATAGATCGTCTTTGCGTAGCGCCATCTACCGAGAGCAATGGGTTCGTGATTATTTTGACCATTTAATTGAACAAGAATAATAAGTTTAGCAATAACACTGACTGTTTTCTCATTAGTTGGTTATTTATTCAGTATAGAAATATACTTACACCCTCATATTTTTTTGGTAACTTTCGAACACCGTAAGGATGTTTTGTTTGGTATAGCACAAAGCTGCACAACGAGCTACTTATGCTTTGCTAAAGATCTAAGTTCTAACGTTATCAACATTCAAGCTTACTGCTGAGCCACTGGGGGTTCAGTTGAGTGTAGTTAATGACAATCTCAGGGGTTGCCCCTACAGTTACAGACCCTGGTGTGGAGATGTTACTAGTAGTCTTCTAACTCTATAAAGTCCTACTAATTCCGCCATCTTTTGATATTGTCAGTGGAGGAGGGTGTAATCTTAAGGGAAGTTAAAATTTGATTCTTTACGAAGAAGCAAACAGGAAGACTACAGTTACACAAATTTTACACTTATGATCTGAATGTCTTGTCTGTCTAACTTTAAATAAATGAAAAAACAATAACTAGAAAATATAAAATTAAGATAAATTTTGTAGGAACCATCCAGTATTTTCCTCAGTTTCTTGTTATCTTTCCCTTAGAGTGATCTTTGAGAAACTATTTCAATTTACTGAAAAAAACGCCGTTTTTTATAGAACAAACAACAAAGAACATAGTTATTGAACAGACCGATAAGTACACTAACGAGGAAAGAAAAATAATACTCCATCGTCGTCTTTCAAAAGCTCTAAAAAGATTATTGTTAGGCAACCTTACTAATGAGTCAAAATAAGAATATTAATAATGGAGAAATGTAATTACCCCGTGATAAGGAGTTATATGACGAAATCAAGACTATTATATGCAATTTTCAAACAATTTCAACTTCACACTAGCGGTGAGAAAGCACAAAAGGCACAAAGTCAAGAAAGAAGAAAATATTAAGTAAGCTCATTAAGAAAGGTTTAATGTTCTGTTTCAACAAAGGGAAATACTTTTTTAAATAACTTTTTCAAATAAATATTTCAGCCAAAATACTATAGTGTTTTTATTTATAAATATGTTTGTGATATTTCATCAATCTTCTAACTACAAAGACTTATTTGTTGTTAAGCATAAAGTTAAACAATGGGATATCTGTGTTCTGCCCACCGCGAGTGTCGAAACCCTATTTTCAGCGTTATAAGTCCCCAGACTCACCACAAAGTCTCTGGGGGAGCAAATACAAAGAAAACACTTTTTTTTTTAATCTGTGTTTTGAAACTCATTATTTCATCCGCTGCCTCGTGACTTCTGTTTTGATAGCTGTCTTTTCTTCGTAAAATTACTTCGTTCCTACTTCTTTTCCTCTGTGTTATCATAAAATCGGACTTTATTCTTTGGTTGATAAAGTCATCTCGTTTCCACAGATAAATTAAAAAGCAGAAACAATTAACAAATCCAATATTCCAAACTTAACACAGTAATTGTCACGAGTTTCAGTAGCCTAGATGAAACAAAGAAACAATTAGCAAGTCCAATAATCTAACCCTAATACAGTAACAGTTAACAAACATAATAAGCTAACCCTAATACAGTAACAGTTACGAGTTTCTAAAGCTTAGATAAAACAAAGACAAAATTAACAAAATTAATAACCTAACCCTAACACAGTAACAGTTACGAGTTACTAAGGCTTAGATAAAACAAAGACACGATTAACAAACCTAATAATCTAACCCTAACACAGTAACAGTTACGAGTTCCTAAAGTTTAGATAAAACAAAGACACAACTGACATTAACCAACCTAATAATCTAAGTCTAACATAGTAACAGTTACGAGTTACTAAAGCTTAGATAAAACAAAGACAGAATTAACAAATCTAATAATTTAACCCTAACACAGTAATAGTTCCAATAGTGGTAGCTTAAAGATTTAACAGTTACAGTAGCCTAGCTGAAACACAGACAAATTTTAAATGAAGGATTCCAACCTTATCGATGGATCACCGGTTCGAGAATAGATTCAAAAGCCTTAAGATGAATATTCTAGCATGAAAAGCTTGGAATTTATATAGGCTTTGAGCCTTGGTAAAGAACCTGCTAATATTTCTGATGTGTAACAAGAGATCTTGCTGTGATACAAAAATTGTTTATTAAAGCTGTCATATCAAAAATAAATAATTTGTTCGAAAACAACTGGATTCAGGAATTCGAAATTTATCCTTGAAGCAACTTTAATGATTTTTTTTTAAATTTTAATTTCGTTTCTTGAAGTCAACTAGTTCTTGGAAAACTGTACTCTGGAAATTATTTAATCGATGACAGTAAAGCATTTATTGTAATATATTCCTGACAGTTGGACATCTATATGCTTTCATTGAGAGTTGGTATTTTTTAAAGTTATTTTATCGTCAGTAAATAAATATTTTATCGATTAAAGTAAAACAAAAATTATAATATTTGAAATATTTGTTTGTTAGGAGATTTTGAATTCATATTAAAAAAAAAAAAATTAATAGCCTCTCAAGAAGGAAAAAAATATGTTGTAAAAAGTGTGTTAAGCACAAAGCGAGCTATCTGTGCTTTGTACGCCACGGGTATCGAAACCGAATTTTTAGTGTCGTAAGCCTACAAACTTACCGGTGGGCCAATGGGGTCGATTTTCATGAATGATAATACTTTAATATTAACTAAAATGTGATGTTTTAATGACTAAAATGAAGGACGGTGGCTGATGAGCCTATTACTTGAAGGGTTGGGTTGTCCGATACGTCTATGATAATGTGGGAATAACTTGGATCTGAACCTGATAACTAAATATTAGCCTATTCACATTAATAATACAACACAATAGGCTATCCGCATTTTTTCCACAGGGATCATACCCCAGGTTTAGCCTTATATGTTTCACCAAAAGAACATTATAAAATTAAACAAACGATCCCATTATTTTGGTTTTGAAAGGTGATCAAATGTGACGGGTGGTGGCGCTGGTTGTCTGCGGTTCTTCTGGTGAGTAGTTCAAAATTAGATAAGGTTATAACCTAAATCCCTGGAATTATGGCGTGGCCTTTTACTTCCCATCCCCATTTTTCCCACGTTTGTATAAGGTGCCATTAAGATTGATGCTTTGCAATCCCTTTCTTATTTTACTGATTATAAAAATATTACTTTTCCGATTCTACTGCCGACCATAGAGAAGATAATCGACAAACAGCACCCACTACCAAGTCTTGGGCTACCCTTTACCAACGAATAGGGGGTGGGAGTATATTCGATGACAGGTTTCGATCCCGTGACCCGCGGATTACGTGTTCACCAGACGATATACACCGATATATACCGAGCTATTCATTGAATCGAACATGAAGACGATTTCGTTGTTTCCCCATTATGTGTATAACGCCCTCTACAATTGCTCGCCAATTTTATCTTTTTTTTTTTGAATGATTGGACAGTAGATAAGATATCTGGGTTTTGTAAATAACGTTTATTATAATTTGCTTTGTAATTCTTTGTTTGTTTGTATCATTTCACTAACGTTACCTGCTTATAGTAGTTCCTAATTTTGAAATGATAGACTACCGAGAAGGGAGCTAACCAATAGCCCCCTCCGCCAACCGTTCAGCTACTCTTGTCCGAAAAAATACTTATAGATGATCGTCAGTCATATAACGCACCCACTGCTTCAAAATGCGGGGCGCGTTTTTACAGTTAGGGATCATAAGCCCTTAATCCTTGAATTCTTAGTCCGGGCGCGCTAAGCACTTGGTCACACCCAAGTTATTCACCATTAATTTGTAAAGTGTTCGATTTATCATAACAGTCAAACTCTTCAGTAAAAACTACCTAGTTCTGATAACTTTTATTGATTATATTACTCAAACACTTCAGTAAAAAGTACTAGTTCTGATAACTTTTATTGATTATATTACTCAAACACTTCAGTAAAAACTACCTAGTTCTGATAACTTTTATTGATTATATTACTCAAACACTTCAGTAAAAACTACCTAGTTCTGATAACTTTTATTGATTATATTACTCAAACTCTTCAGTAAAAAGTTTTGGTAAGTTTTGTTTGTTGTAATATCCAAGTCTTTGGAACTCATGTGGGTAGTTCTTGTGTATATTATAGACGATTAGTGTATCTTTGCACGAATATCCAGTATATACAAACTAATAGTGTACACACTGGTAGAAAGAGTACCAAATAGGCCTCGTCCGGCTTGTACTAACGAACCACGAACTGCTTGAACAGAATATTAGGTCTTGTTTTCACCACATCTTGTTGAGTTTTTTTTTTAACTTTTTCTACCCAGAGAACGTTTACCGTATTAAATATTTTACGATGAATAGCTGAAACATTTCCTGGATATCAATTATATTATTTAATGGTTTATTTTATCGTAAGCTACACAGCGCCCCCTAGTGACTGTTTAACACGTAAAAAGTTGACATCAAAAAATGTACTGAGATCTTGAGCAGGAAGCGAGACATCGATCTAACTTTATTAAAAACAGTATTCTACACGCCTCCCTCTTACAAACTCCCTGTGGGCGGAAATCTTGTCTTCTGTCTTCCCCCTCGAACTAGGCTAATTTATTATGGCGTATTCTTATGTAGAACTTTACGAGGTGAACATTTTGTAACTTGTTTGGTTTGTTTTTCCGGCATTTCTGATGATCATTGGTTCAACGTCTACGAGTTTGTTGGTTTAACGAGAATTATTTGTAATTAAAGTTTTAATGACTTTCGATGATAAAACGTTTGATTTGGCTAGAGCCTTAGGCGGAGCTTTTTAACCTTCATACACTCAAGAAGGTCGAGTGAATAGTACTCATTTATTTATAAGAGATTCTATCGAGCCCTAAACTTAGGTGTTGCGTGTGTTTGATTAGGTAGTGCCCCTAGCGGTCAGTTAATCAACTTTGTGTAAAATATTACGGTTTATTAATATGCCAAAGACAGAAAAATAATGTTAAACAAATGACTGTAAATGTTGTGGTTTGATCAGTCGTTCTCCCCGTGACGTCATTTGCTGTTCTTCGCAAACATTTCGAAGACATTTGATTGATCACGAAAAAGCTGCACGCGCTCCCAACCAGCTGGTTTTGTTGCTTCTGTTATCATTTGTTAGAGAATTGATGAACAGTACTAGGCCTCGTAATGCAAATAATTTGGATAAAAAGCACGAGGAATCTATATGACAGCTTTATACTGCATGTTTTTGCTTCAAAAGCCCTCTGGCTGGAAATGAAATAAAATATGATATATATATATAATATAACCTACAATTTATATATTGTACATGTAGATGTACGCGCCAACAAGTAAGTGGACGCACCAACAAAGTTCTAATATAATAATGTAAAATTGTACAATTTGTACAAAATTACAAAAGGTATCGTTTCAAAGTGAAAATGTCTGCTGTTATAACTCCCAAAAGCATTGGGAATATTCTATCTATCAGACATAATCAAAACAACAGATGCAGAGCTAGTCACATTTAACCGAAAAAAGGGGATTGGGATCTGGGTGCTAGAACCCACAACGTCTC
>NW_013667471.1:19602-35573 GCF_000517525.1 Limulus polyphemus
GACATAATCAAAACAACAGATGCAGAGCTAGTCACATTTAACCGAAAAAAGGGGATTGGGATCTGGGTGCTAGAACCCACAACGTCTCAGATCCCACTATCACTCACCGTCTATAGACGGTTGTGGGTATGATAGTTAACCCTAGAAAAACATAAAATAGAAATAAGATATTAAACCACCCTTGATTTCTTTCATAGATCTCCCTTCTCCTTAGTATATTTACTCCGATATCAAATTACGAAATATACAACCTTACTGTACATTTCAAGTAATAATATTGACACTTTATCACTGCAAGATATTAATAACTATTCAATATAGTTTAAGCAGTAATACTTCAAATAACAACTGGTCAAAGAAATCAATATTTTGTAGATATTAATGAGGTCCCTGTTTTTAGTGGCCCTAGTGGTGGCGAATTATTTCAGCGAAACATATTTTATAGTTTTTTTTCTTTATTTATTGAATTTCGCACAAAGCTACTCAAGGATTATCTGCGCTAGCCGCCCATAATTTAACAGTAATGGACTAGAGGGAAGGCAACTCTTTACCAACGAATAGTGGGATTGCTTGTAACATTATAATGCTCCCACGGCTGAAAGAGCGAGGATGTTCGGCAACGAGGATTCGAACCCGCAGATTACGAGTCATGCGCCCTAACCATTAATATACTTTACAGAACGACGATAAATCAAAATAATTCTGTTCCTGCGACTACTAGTGCCATCTTTATATGTTTAGTTATTAATTTTCGGCCTTCTGCATAATTAAAATATCACAATGGATAACTTATAAATGTGAGGATTTGATATTAAGTGATTCCTTAGTGGCATTTAACTGTCTAAGTTGTACATTTTGTTGGAAGTATTTGATTGGTGTAGGTTTAACTTGGCCTAGAGGTGGCATTTAACTGTCTAAGATGTGTATTTTGTTGGAAATATTTGATTGATGTCGGTTTAACTTGGCCTAGAGGTGGCATTTAACTGTCTAAGATGTGTATTTTGTTGGAAGTATTTGATTGATGTAGGTTTAACTTGGCCTAGAGGTGGCATTTAACTGTCTAAGATGTGTATTTTGTTGGAAGTATTTGATTGATGTAGGTTTAACTTGGCCTAGAGGTGGCATTTAACTGTCTAAGATGTGTATTTTGTTGGAAGTATTTGACTGGTGTAGGTTTAACTTGGCCTAGAGGTGGCATTTAACTGTCTAAGATGTGTATTTTGTTGGAAGTATTTGACTGATGTAGGTTTAACTTGGCCTAGAGGTGGCATTTAACTGTCTAAGATGTGTATTTTGTTGGAAGTATTTGACTGATGTAAGTTTAACGTGGCCTAGAGGTTATTTCTTTTTCTTTTAGGGCAAAGCCATTTTTCGGCTATCTACTTTGTAAATCAGTAAATTTACCGTTGGACCACCAGGGAGCAGGCATAGAGTTTAATTTATTTAAACTGTGAATTCATGTCTCACGGCTCCACGATTTGGAGTTTTGGGTGCTCCATAAGAGTGACATTGAAATCCCCATATTCGGTTTAAAATAAAGATATGGCTTATGTTATTAGCACCCTCTAGTAGATTGTTTGTTTGTTTTTAATTATGCACAAATCTACACAAGGGCTATCTGTGCTCTGCCCACCACGAGTATCGAAACCCGGTTTCTAGCGTTGTAAGTCCGCAGACATACCGCTGTGCCACTGGGGGGCCCTCTAGTAGATTATAATCTAATTATCTTATTTTTAAAACGTTTAATTTTTACATTACTATCGATGTAAAGGATCTTATTCACTTGAATTACATTCGCGTATATCAAATTTTACCAACAGTTTTATTGGGGATTTAAGCCTAATTTTACAAATAACTCCTGAGTTATCGATATTTTTAGAACATTAATTCTAAACAAAAGACAACTACAAATAAATAAATAGACAATATCCACCAAAAGCTAAACAAAAATAATTATCAATAAAACAGAATAATAAAGAATGTGAAAAATATATATTCTTAGCGACACCTAGTAGCAGAAACATCAAGCAACAATTGTACACTTCAGTTTCCTTGTGTGGAAAGCTCGTGTCTGGATAATCAACACTTCCATCCTGTACAAATAAATAGGTTACAGCTTCCAATTTCTAATTTCTACCAAATCAAAGAAAAGAAAAACTTCTGTTACAGTAACTATTCATAAATTGTTTTTCTTTGCTCTATTTTAATGATTTCTTTAACTCATCCATCAAATAAAAAATATCGCAAAAGGAACTTAATTTTTTTTCGATTTCTACTGATTAAACCAGAGTCTCGTTCACCAAATTTCTCTGTTGGACTGTCAGAGTTGATTAGGCTTAACACCTACCTTTCAATGCCAGCACCATTAATGTGAGATTTTCAATTCTCCGCTCTTCTTTGTTGTCAAAAAGAATAAAGTTTCGAACGTATGAGAAATTATTTTGAAATATTAAAATAACGAGTTTGATAATTAAATAAAATTCATACAGAAGTTGAATTATATTTATATTATTTTAATAATAATTTTCATCTGTTGTTACATAATTCTCAATATTCTCCATTATGATAACAATAAGTCTCACAAATCAGAGCAAAAATCAAAAGTTGGTAAAATGTTTGTAACCAGAAGAACCTTCAATGATTCGGCCAATTGATCTTCACCTGGCCAAGAGAAAGGGAAATATTTCCGTTTCACCAGAGCTCTAGATTTAGGAGTTGTGGATCCGGGTTCGAATTCCCGCAAAACTTCAATATATTCTTCCAACTTCAAGCTGTGGGTGCGTTATAAGAGGGACTGTTAATCCCTTATCGTGAATAGTGGGTGGTAATGTGCTTCTGGTTGGCTGCCCTCCCTCTGGTCAGTAGTTCAAAATTAGGGAAGGCGGATAGAGCATTAGTATCAAATACAAATATAAAACCGTATTGGCGAAACGATCTTCATTTGGTTAGAAGAATGACAGATATCAGTGTTTCGACCAAACAGTCTTTATCAGGTCAGGAGAAAGAGTAATGTGAACGTTTCGGTCAAACAACTTTCATAAGGCCAGGAAAATAGTAATATCAATGTTTAGATCAAAATCATTTCAGAAGAAAGAAAAAAATACCAACGTTTCACTTGACAAAATCTCTACGTTCAGGGAATAGAAATTGTTAACATTTCGCTCATCGTGTTATGATGGATCCAGTGAAGGTCCACAGTCTTTCTCCTTGGATTAGTTTTAATCATATATATTCCTTTAAATTGTGTTGAAGGATCCATCAAGGCTCAGACCTGATGAAGGAGCCCGAAACGTCGTCTCAAAATCAAAAGAAACGGCAGGAGAAGTACACAGGAAACAGGGGCTACAGGTTTTTTTTTATAAATATTTCACGATGTGTAAAATATATCTTAATTCAGATATATTCAGGACATTTTTTTCTAAATTTTCATGCAGTTGTTTTACATGCAGTTCAGGTCTCAGTAACCTGGATACCTACAGGTCACAAACACGCACTAATTGTCTTGCTTAGTTAAATATTACATAGTATAACAACTACCACTGACTCCTGAAATCTTGCACCAGCTTGATCCTGTGTCTACTTCCTGGAGTGGTGTAATCCCGTTTCAAGAGATGATACAGACACTTGTGATGTTCACGTGAATTGGGGGTACTCTTCATTTAAAGGATCGTGGGATACTGCACTAGGACATCGGTCTAATAAAGATTTTGTTTTATTTGTTTGCTCGTGTTGGATCGTTTTTCTTTGTTGTCAGAATTTGAATATGACTCTGCGGATACTGGTAAGTACCTGACGGATATCAGTGAACCCGAATACAACAGTTGCTCAAAACTAAGTATTATCAGCTTCCGTGAAACAAAAAACAATGGTATGTTGAATTGTATTATACAGATAAAAGTTTTTATTTTCATAATGACATACTTGTCTATTGTTTTAAAAAAAAATCTAATAAGCGAAGATATGAACATCAAACCTGAATGTATACAAAAAAGGGTCATAATTTACTGAAATTCAAATAAAATGTTCTTCGTTTTTCCTTCCCTATAATACTGTGAACTAAAAAGAGCCGTATGTATCTTTACTGAACTTCAGATCGATTGGAAGGAGCGAATAGCGTAGTTCAGCCTCTTAGGGTAACTGCAGCACCTAGTCTGCTTGATCTCATCACCGCCCTGTTCACTGTTGTGTAAGAAACGTTCAACAGTACCTCTTAATTTGATTAGTAAGCCCCAACCAGCCATAGACTGAATGTTAAGGGAAGTTTGTTGCCTGGATACCACTTTCTACGGAGGATAAAAAGGAACAAGCTCAACATTAGAACATTTTTCATCAAAGTCTAGGTATTATTTTATCTCGGATATTATTGACCCCCTTTTTTTTTTCATTTTTGGGGGTTTGATTAACAAGAATGACCATAGAAGTAGCTCAATTCTACGGAGGATAAAAAGGGACAAGTTTAGCACTAGTGCTTTTTTTCTATGGGAAAACTCCGTATTGCTTTATTTGGAATGCAGTAGATTCTACGACTGTTTTTAATTCTTCTTTTGAATCGATTAGCAAGACTAACCACAGAAAATAAATGTATTTTAGTGTTAAGTTTTTATTTTTATTAAAAACACATGTAAACAACTTTGATTTTTAAGGCTTCTTTCACTAAATATTCCAAGTAAAAACTCGAATTACAGACTGTTAAACAACCTTATGTTCATATAGAGGAAAGAATAATTAATATATATAAAGGATTACCTTGTCTCAAAATAATAAATAAAAGTTTATCCTTTGTGAAAAAAAATTTTTTTTTTTTAATTTTGCTAAGCCTAATAAAATGTTCACGCATTATTTTTTTTTCTTTCTGGAAATCCACAGGATCTCATATATAACAATCAGGTTATCGGTATTATGTTTGTTTACGACACTGAAGCATAATTTGTTGTCGTTGTTGGTGTAATGCAACAATTATTTTTTCTCTC
This sequence comes from Limulus polyphemus, assembly GCF_000517525.1. NCBI lineage: Eukaryota > Metazoa > Arthropoda > Merostomata > Xiphosura > Limulidae > Limulus > Limulus polyphemus. The sequence continues at coordinate 24,573 of NW_013667471.1, forward strand.
TCTGCGCGTTGTTCATCACGGGGAATCAAACCTTGAATTTTAGCGTTTTAAATTCCTAAACATACAGCTGACCTATTGGGGGACTCTTTGCAAATGTGTAAGTACAATAGGCTAGTTATGAAATCCATTATTTTAAATGAGCTATTGTGTTTAATCACAGAGAAACAGTGAACCTGATAGCGTATGATCCTTATAAATATATTCAAATGGCTATGATTGGAGGTTAGGTAATTCTACTGTTTGTTTTGAATTTCGCGCAAAGCTACTCGAAGGTTATATGCGCTAGTCGTCCCTAATTTAGCAGTAATAGACAAGAGGGAAAGCAGCTAGTCAAAACCACCCACCGCCAACTCCTAGACTACTCTTTTACCATAAATAGCGGGATTGACCGTCACATTACAACGTCCCTACGGCCGAAAGGGCGAGCATGTTCGGTGACGGGGTTCGAACCCGCGATCCGCGGATTGCAACGCGACTGTTAATCTTTATTTATACATACGCCATCATTTTACTGTAAATTTTACTGAAAATGCCAAAACTGGCTTGAAGTTTAAGAGGTAAATTCGGTCAGGTAACATTAGTTCAAGAGATGGCAGTAGATGCTGTTGACTAGTTGCCTTTCCTCTAGTCTATCAATTTTAAATTAGAGACAGCTATAAGCGGATAGGCCTAATGTGGCTCTGAGTGCATTTCTAAGTTAATCCATCACCCATTAAGGTGCAAGTTTATTTCTGATTAGGTTTGACAAAGTGTTTTTGAATGATGCAAAATATAACAGTTACTTAAAGTTGATTATGCATAAAATAACCACATATTCGAGTAATATAGAAGGTAATTTACTTCAAAGATCCTTTCAATTAATTACCATGACGATAACATACTTACCAGTTGTTTTTTTTTTTCAGTTAGACAATGGCTTTTCTTTCTGTTTGACAACATAAAAAACGATTATTTCTAGCCGTCTCCAAGTACGAGGTATTAACACACTTGCTACTTTTCTTCTTGTTTAAGTTTTACTGTAAGTCTGAAGGTATGGCAGTTTGAGTTGTTAAGAATGCTTTAATACCAATTGCTACTCGTTTAACCCATTGGTTTAGATTCTAGTTTAACTCCTGCTCGCGAGAGGCGTAAAAATAGAATTACCATTACCATCAGGGGCTGCATTTAGGGAGGGGGCTATTCCAAAATATACCTTAAACTCCCCTATATCTCCAACCACTCACCCAACGAACAATGCTCATGGGCGGCGTTAAGGGATGAGGCTTGCTAGGGCTGAATCTACCCCAAAATGCACCTTATTTTCTCCTGTATCGCCACCCACCGCACCCTACGACCAATGCTTGCTGTTAAAGTTGGTTCATTTCCTAGATACTACAGAATATGTTTACATAACATATTGGGTGCAGCTCCTTTAATTTTTTTTTGTCAAGTTCATCTCAGGCCCCTCACCAGAAAAGAGGCTTATAACGTAATAAATGGCAGGACTCGATCGTGCAGTGTGCACAGCACTGATAGCCCATTGTGCAGCTTCGTGCACAGAAACAAACAAATCTTATTTTTTATAAACTAAAACAAGAACAAAATAACCAAAATAATGGAAGAAGTTACACTGAAGTTGCTCACGTTGCTTATCACGGCGTTCCTTATCAATTCAAATCGCAACAGTAGAAAGGACCAACGAAACGGCACTAATGATCCAGCTAAGGCTTAATGTGGTAACGAAACAGCACTAATGGTTCAGCTAAGGCTTAATGTGGTAACGAAACAGCACTAATGGTTCAGCTAAGGCTTAATGCGGTAACGAAACGGCACTAATGACCCAGCTAAGGCAAAATGTAGTAACGAAACGGCACTAATGGTTCAGCTAAGGCTTAATGTGGTAATGAAACGGCACTAATGATCTAGCTAAGGCTTAATGTGGTAACGAAACAGCACTAATGGCCCAGCTAAGGCTTAATGTGGTAACGAAACGGCACTAATGGTTCAGCTAAGGCTTAATGTAGTAACGAAACGACACTAATGATCCAGCTAAGGCTTAATGTGGTAACGAAACAGCACTAATGACCCAGCTAAGGTTTAATGTGGTAACGAAACAGCACTAATGGCCCAGCTAAGGCTTAATGTGGTAACGAAACAGCACTAATGATCCAGCTAAGGCTTAATGTGGTAACGAAACGACACTAATGACCCAGCTAAGGCTTAATGTGGTAACGAAACGACACTAATGATCCAGCTAAGGCTTAATGTGGTAACGAAACGACACTAATGACCCAGCTAAAGCATAATGTAGTAACGAAACGGCACTAATGATCCAGCTAAGGCTTAATGTGGTAACGCAACGGCACTAATGATCCAGCTAAGGCTTAATGTGGTAACGAAACGGCACTAATGATCCAGCTAAGGCTTAATGTGGTATGAGTTGAAAAGACAATTTGGATACTTTTCAGAAACAAAAATACTGTGACAACAACGGAGATGGATTTGGATTGACAAAGTGTAGACATTAATAACTGGTTATTTTTACGTGAGTTACATACGTTCCTGTTTCTTTGTTGGCATTAATTGAGATATTTAGATAAGGCTTTTATAGCGTCCTCTGGTGTTAAATAAATAGCGAATTTCAAAAGATAACTCAGTAGCCTGTTCTGTTATTTCTAATGTCACGTGTTTTTCGCATCCTGAACAACTTAAAACAATCAACACCTGTCCCCAAAGTCACAATTAAAGTTATTTTTGTATATGTTGGTTGTTGTTATATTTTTCTGTTGCCATGGGCAGAGCCTCATGAGTGAGTGACTATAATTATAAAATCTATTTGTCAATGGATGACATTAAAAATGTTTACCTTATCATTTATAAAGATGGCCAACAAAACATTAACAAACAGCTATTTAATGGTAATATTTATCACAGTGAAAGAGGGGGGAAGGGGCTCGTAATGATTACCATTTTGCTTACTAGATGGCTACAAAAATAGGAATTTACGTGCAAAGAAACAGTTTGACTTCCTTTATAATATTTTAAGCCTTGCTGAACTCTATTTAAGCTTTGTTTAACACCGTTTAAGCCTTGATGAACTCCGTTTAAGCCATACTGAACACCGTATAAGCCTTGTTGAACTCCGTTTAAGCCTTATTGAACACCATTTAAGCCTTGCTGAACTCCGTTTAAGCCTTGCTGATTTCCGTTTAAGCCTTGTTGAACTCCATTTAAGTCTTGATGAACCCCATTTAAGCCTTGTTTAACACCGTTTAAACCTCGATGAATTGCTTAACTCCGTTTAAGCCTTGTTAACACCGTTTAAGACTTGTTGAACTCCATTTAAGTCTTGTTGAACCCCATTTAAGCCTTGGTTAACACCGTTTAAACCTCGATGAATTGCTTAACTCCGTTTAAGCCTTGTTAACACCGTTTAAGACTTGTTGAACTCCGTCAAAGCCTTCCTGAACTCTATTTAAGTCTTGCTGAACTCCATCTAAGCCTTGCCGAACTCCATGTTGCTCTGGTAATTACTATTTTGTGACACCTATGCTAGATGGCTAGGACTGAGACTCTAGGGTTTAAGCCTAGCCATTTCTAGTTTAGACATACAAGTCAGAAACGGATCAACTAATCAAAAGCATCCGCCGCCTATACGGCTAATCTTAATCTAGTAATCGGATTGACTGTGAAGTTGAAAATGTCCTCACGGCTGAATGTGTTCAGCTACATATCTAGATATCTAGTTCGTTTAGCAGTGTAAGACTAGAGGGAAGGCAGCTAGTCATCAGCACCCGCCGCCAACTCTTGGGCTACTCTTTTTACCAACGGATTGACCGTCACATTATAACACCCCCACGGCTGAAAGTGCGATCATGTTTGGTGGGACGAGCATTCGATGACTAGCTGCCTTCCCTCTAGTCTTACATTGATAAATTAGGGACGGCTAGGACAGATAGCTCCCGTGAAGCTTTGCGCGAAATTCAAACCAAACCACTAGCTTAAGTATAAAAATGGCTGAAACATCTTTCATTTGATAGCCGTGTTTCTTCATATATCCCATCATGCTTACCGCTGAGTTACTATAGAGACATAAATATTAAAAAAAAAACATCATTATTATTTCTAAAGTGACTTCTTATGTTCAGGAATTAATTGGCTACTTTGTACATCCACGTGATCTTGTTTTTCTACTAGTTATATTCTCAGGCTAAGTAAAAAAACTATATGTTCTCATTCTAGCAGTAGTAACGGATTTAACGGAGAACCTAACAACCTTAGAACACGCAACAGCAACTGATTTAAAAATTAAAATTAATTATATTCTAAAATATAACGAATTTTAAAGCAGCTTATTCTGTAACTTGTGTTTTTTTCTCTCTCTCTCTGTCATCTGCATCTTTTAGTCTCTATATCATTTATCGTGCTGGTCCTTTAACATCAACTTTTTCAAAGTCATTAATACATAACACTGATCGCACCCCCAAGTTCAAAATTTGTATTTAATGCAACACAGGCGTAGGAAGCAATAAAATATTATTAGGGCTACAATCACAAATTAGGGTGTAAAATATTATTAGGGCTACAATCACAAATTAGGGTGTAAAATATTATTAGGGCTACGATCACAAATTAGGGTGTAAAAGATTATTAGGGCTACAATCACAAATTAGGGTATAAAATATTATTAGGGCTACAATCACAAATTAGGGTATAAAATATTATTAGGGCTACAATCACAAAAATAGCGTGTAAAATATAATTAGGGCTACAATCATAAAAATAGCGTGTAAAATATAATTAGCGCTACAATCATAAAAATAGCGTGTAAAATATAATTAGCGCTACAATCATAAAAATAGCGTGTAAAATATAATTAGCGCTACAATCATAAATTAGGGTGTTTGTTTTTCTGGTGATGGTATAAAATAACCGAAATAAAGACATGCATGAAAAATGCAAATTTTAGTTGAGTTGTCGTCCTACGAAGCCAATAGGTTCCTACCTCTAGGTAATGAAGTGAACATTTTTTTTATTTCCAGATAGTTTTCAGCTAATGCAAGGCTATTTATAGAGGACCTTGGCTAATGGCGCTTGAAGTGATACTGTTATCTATGTTAGTAGGAAGTTTGTTACGACCAATCAAAGCATTATACGTGTCACGTGCTTTCCAGACAAATCAAACGAAGTAAATTGCCTAAAATTAGGTAAGTGAATTTTCTCGTAAATGTGCAAAAGGAATATCAATTTTGTTTCTAAGTTAGTTCTTTACAAAATATCAGTTTTATTTGTTTGTTTTTAAACACAAAACTTTATAATGGACTATCTCTATGCCCAACTCGGGTCTCGAGCCTCAACTTTTAGCCTTATAAGTTCCAAAAGTACTGCTGAGGCACTGAGGGGCAGTAGTGATTTAAAATCAGTGTTAGTTATAAAGTTATTCCTTATAAAGAAATATCACTGATATTCGTACAGTTGTTTCTTATAGGAGGTTATTTTTAGAGTTATCACTTATGTACAAGTAGTAACATGCTACTTTGTACGTTAAGATGAATTTGTTTTAATGCCAGTTCTATTGTAACTAAAAATTAATTAATTAATCTAATTAATTGATATAATTAATTAATTCTTGTATTGAGCTTATGTTCTCACTCTCGCAGTCAAATATTATTAAGTTTTTTATTTCCCAATAGAACATAAAGTAGAAACTGATCTAATGGAAAATATAACAAACTTAGAACATAAAGTAGAAACTGATCTAATGGAAAATATAACAAACTTAGAACATAAAGTAGAAACTGATCTAATGGAAAATGTAACAAATTTATAACATAAAGTAGAAACATATCTAATGGAAAATATAACAAACTTAGAACATAAAGTAGTAACTGATCTAATGGAAAATATAACAAACTTAGAACATAGTGATCTATTTATCTATAGATCTAAACTCTGATCAATTAACGCGATTGTTTTGAGAATTTTCGCACATAGCCATTTTAAATTTTGAACTGATAAACAGCAAATTAACAACACTCATTACCAACTCTTGTCTGACCGAATGGATTTTGACCGTTACTCTTATAGTGCACCCACGTCTCCAAAGTGCGGAGCGCGTTTTTACGGTAACAAGCCGCAAGCAATAAACCTTCGTGTTCATAGACCCAGAATGATAACCAATCAGCAGTTGTTGCCGTTAATATGTCGACTCCTTCTCAAGTAGGCGAACTGACTTTCCAGATTATAACGAGTCCAGTGGCGTATCGAACCTTAGACCTTTCAATCCACAAATAGATAGAATACTTTTATTTCTGTCAAATTTGAGCGTTTAATTTTACTGCCAATATACACTTTCTAGACCCCTGGTGTTAAACTTCTTCAAGGTTCTAAGTACGTTAATGTGCAACATTTGAAATGGTAATTATTATAGAGACGGCCTGGTAGCTAGGATGTTCATCTTGCAATCTGTGGGTCGCGATTCGAACCCCCCCGTCACTGAACATACTCACCTTTTCAAACTTGGAAACGTTACAATGTGATGGTTAGTTCCAATTTTCGTTGGAAACAAAAAGTAGCCAAAACGTTGGCGGTGGGTGTTGTTGACCATCTGCTCTAATATATCTGTTCTGAAACGAATAATATTTTATTGTTATTCTAAGATATTGTCCCCCCCTTTCAGTGGCTCAGCGGTAAGTTTGCAGGGCTAAAATTCGAGTTTCGATACCAGTTATGTAGCTTTGTGCTGAACTAAACTCAAACTCTAAAACAATGTGCCAAGTTTGTATTGACTTTGTATGAAACGATATCTATTTGATTATCTTTAGGTTCACGTTTAGAAGGATATCTTGATAACTTTTCCACAGCTCTCGGCTAAATATTCAAACAAGCAAGTACAGTTCTGGGATGAAACCAGATGGTTATTGTAGGGGTCACGAGGTCATAAAAATTACTTCGATAACGGATATTTTACAGTCTGTACAATAACTTGCTTCCACTTTGTATACGTGGGGGGGGGGGTCGTCACAGCATGGAATATTTTCAGAGTGGGGGGCTCATCAAAAAACGTTTGAAGACACACTGAGTTAAACACCTTATCAACATTCGTTAAGTGCAACTGTATTAAATGATGTCGTCGTGAGACAATAAACTGTAAACGTGCTAACTGGTTAATTTGATATTGTAGTCAGTTGGAAGAAACGGAACATTTGAACCGAAAGGAAGAAAAACGAGCAGCAGAGTTTAGACCTGCTTTTTTGGGCTGTCCACAATTGGCCTGTTGCAGAGAAGTATAACAGTCTAAACCGGCATTTCTCAAATTAGAGATTCTGACCCAAAAGGAGATCGCTTTCAACAACAAACAAACAAACAAGGTCAATCCCACTATTCGTTGGTAAAAGAGTAGCCCAAGAGTTGGCGGTGGGTGGTGATGACTAGCTGCCTTCCCTCTAGTCTTACACTGCTCAATTAGGGACGGCTAGCGCAGATAGCCCTCGTGTAGCTTTGCGCGAAATGTCACATTATAACGCCTCCACTGCTAAAAGGGCGAGCATGTTTGGTGTGACGGGGATTTAGAATAATGGAAAAAGTTAGACATGTAAATATGATAACCAATGTATGTACTTGCATAACATCGTGTAAGCTCTGTGTTTCAGTTCATCTAAATCAAACAATGAGAAACATATGTATGAACTTGTATGACAATATGTAATTTCTCTGTTTGCGTTCATGTAAATCAGCCAATGAAAAATGAACTATTTCTAAAAACCAACATAGTAGTCAAATCAGCCTTGTCTTTTAAACGTTATTATTTCAGTTTAGGTTTGGTAAGCCAAACTGTGCCTTAACTTCTATCTTTCTCGTATGAGAGCGTAAAAGGATAAACAAAAATAGGCTTGTTTGAAAAATAGAAATGTTGGCTCCTACATTTCGGAGTTATGTCTCCTCCTTGAAAAATTTGATGTTTTTATCAAAAGTTTTAGATCTTGTAGTAGTACATTAAAATATTGAATTTACATATGAATGTTTGAATGAAATAATAAATTAAATGTACATTTTGTGTTATTATATTATATCGGATTGATGTAGGTCAACCCAACTAGAAAATTTTGATAGCTGGATAACTAAGTAAAATCTTAAATCAAATTAATGTAAGTTTTGTCTTAACTTACTGTGTGATATTAATGTAACCCAAGGAAGCTCAGAAACTAGCAAGCAGTGGGAATTTTGAATGCTGGATTTGAACAGTATATTTCATCAACCAGATACGGCTTGGTTGCTAGCAACTTCTGGTTGCGGATCATGAGGTGGAAGATGAACCGTGATATGCCACTGAACATTCTCCGCACTTTCAACTGATTCCCAGGTTGACCCTGATGAACCACTGAACATACTCTGCACTTTCAACTGATTCCCAGGTTGACCCTGATGAACCACTGAACATGCTTTGAACTTTCAACTGATTCCCGGGTTGACCCTGATGAACCACTGAACATACTCTCAACATTCAACTGATTCCCAGGTTTACTCTGATGAAGGAATGTCCACCTTTCGAAAGATATTGGGTCATAAAGTTTCGCATTTTTATCTTTCAACTGTGATGGTGATGGTCCATACTACATAGACTGCGGGCGCTGCTGACTGGCTGCCCTTCCTATGTTCAGGATGGGTTTCTTGAACCTAAGGGGTCTCTGACTTAACTGTCTAGCCCATGTATCGCATAAGGTACTCTCTAGGTTGAAAATATCAAATATCAATACTAATTTATTTCGTTTCATTTATATTATCGATTAGTAACGTCTTAACTAAGTAGTTCTATACAATGATTAAGAGTCTTAACTGTGAATATAGGTCTGTATAAAATTAATCATACATATGGAAAAAAATACACCAACGAATATGAATTAACAGAAAACAATCTTAAAATGGCTATTACCTGCTCATCTTTATTAAGACGTCTCTTGTTGAAGATTGTCGATTGTCGGTGTTTATAATCATTAAGCTTAGATAATATATTTATCAGCAAAGCCAAAGTCTCACTGCCAGTCTTGGGTATACGGTTATACATCAGTATACTTGAGTTCAATACATTCTTGTCTAAGAGAAAGGAAAGCTTATTTCACAGTGGGTTCTCAACAGCTTATGTTAGAGCAACTTTTCCTTTGTGTTTTTAGTTGATTTAAAAATGATCAATGAAAGGATCGGGAAAGGATTAAATAGACTTCTCCTCATGATGAGTTACTTCTATTAGTGATTTGTCTTATATATCCTAGTATTATATCAGTTGACGCTGCAGTTATAATTTTTTAGTTCTTCTTATATTTAGTAGAATTAATTTGTTTTTTTAAACTCAAAGCTGAACAAGGGGCTATCTGCGCTGTGATTCCCGCAGGGATAAAACTCCGAATTTTATCGTTACGAGTCCTCGAGCGTACCGTAGAGTCACAGGCTTTAGTAGGGTAATAAGCTTCACCCAAGACGTTTCACAAACACCGGTACAAGTTAATACAGGAAATATGTTTATTGAAACCTTTCGTGTGTAAGCATTGTTTTTTTTTACGCCAAACTTTAGCATTAGGTGTAGTAAGTTCCCTGGTCGGACAACGATAAGTTTCTGGACTCACGTTACTGAAATCTAGGGTTCGATTTCCCACAGTGGACAGAGCGCAGATAGCCCATTATGTAGGTTTGCACTAAAAATCACCAACAATAACAATTGGTTTGTAGTATAAAGTATAAATATCTATTGTTTGTTTAGAATACTAAGAATCATATGAATATCGGATATATATATACTGTATATGTGTGTGTAACAGTTGGAAATGGTAGTAAGGATTGGTACTTATAGTGGTTTACAGTTCTCCATATTATGATGTTCTCTGTAACTCTGCTTAATAACGGCTCTGTCATCACATTTTTTTCTACAAAGGATATATATATATTTATTTAATACTTTTGACACCATTCTGATTTCTGTGTCTAAATTATAAAACAACAACTGAAATTAACTTATAAATTGTGCTATGTAAAACGAATGTATATCTTTCGAGTACGTGTGAGTAATATTCCTAGAAGTAAATTGTCAATAATTGTGACCCACTGATTGAGAAAATGTTATAAAAATTCGCAAATGTTGAACAAATAAAAGAATATTTTATAGTCTGGCCAAAGCAATTTTTTTTGTAGCTTAAAAAGCAAGAATAATTTGGAGTAGAAAATCATTTAGAAATAATTTTATTCTGTAATTACTTTCAGTTGGTGAAATAAAAAAAAGATTCAGTCTTCGAATTAGAGCCAACTTTTGAGGAGTGTAATATTTATTTAAATTGAAATAAGTATTTACATGGTCACAATATCACGTTTCGATATCCGGACAGTGCATTGTGTAGCTTTGTGCTTAATAACAAACAAATACATTTTCATAATTACTGTAAGAAGTGTTGTTCAACATAGTATTATGATTAAACCGAACTATTTGCTTCTAAAACTAATGGTGAAATGTAAAAACAACAAGAACAAGAAAACGAGTGTTAGGCAGAGTGAAATGTTAATTTAGTTTTCGACTTTAATATTAATTTGTAGATTCGTCCTTATTTCTTTTGAACCTTTCAAAAACCTATCTTTGAAAAAAAGGTGTTTTCAGAAATATCAGAAGAATTACAATGCTATGAAAACGAAATGCGTTACTTTTACAAATTATTCCCACATTCATGCCGATAATTAATTTTCAAACTAAATACAAATTAAAACTTACGAGGAATGTTATTGTTATCTATCAGGCTAAACACCACACCTTCTACTTTCAATGAATGTTATTGTTATTTATCAGGCTAAACACCACACCTTCTACTTTCAATGAATGTTATTGTTATTATCAGGCTAAACACCACACCTTCTACTTTCAATGAATGTTATTGTTATATATCAGGCTAAATGCTACACCTTCTACTTGCAACGAATGTTATTGTTATTTATCAGGCTAAATGCCACACCTTCTACTTGCAATGAATGTTATTGTTATTTATC
>NW_013667471.1:36490-49655 GCF_000517525.1 Limulus polyphemus
CACAAGTTGTTAACATTAACAACAAAGACATCCTGTCAACATCCACAAGTTGTTAACACTAACAACCAATACATCCTGTCAATATCCACAAGTTGTTAACATTAACAACAAAGACATCCTGTCAACATCCACAAGTTGTTAACACTAACAACCAATACATCCTGCCAATATCCACAAGTTGTTAACACTAACAACCAATACATCCTGTTTTGTGTTGGTTGACTAAAGCAAATTTATGTGTTGGTTGAATAAAGCAAATTTATGTGTTGGTTGAATGAAGCAAATTTATTAAGTGTTAGAGCGGATATGTTCGTGACCAGTTTTTAAAGAATGTGCATGTTGGCAGGATGTATTGGTTGTTAGTGTTAACAACTTGTGGATGTTGACAGGATGTCTTTGTTGTTAATGTCAACAACTTGTGGATGTTGACAGGATGTATTGAATGTTAGTGTTAGCAGCGTGTGTATGTTGGTAGGATGTATTGAATGTTAGTGTTAGCAGCGTGTGTATGTTGGCCTCTAAAACACGAAACCTTTTAATGTTCTCTCAGAAGACACACTGACGAACCGTTTTTGTTGTTGTTGTTTTTTGTCCCTCAATATTTTATATAGTTCTAAACACTGGTGGCTATACGTTAGAACGAAGTTTCTTATCATTTGGCTTAAAGTGTTTATCTGAAAGCCTCTGGAAGATTAAATTATTCCCACTTCCGCTGTAATCTCTCACCAGACCAAACGTCATGATTATCTAATATTGATTTCATGGTAGAAATCGCTTATTTTTTTCCGTCTTTCTTGCCATTTTATAATACAAATAATCTTACAAAGAAATATCACAATAACGTTAAGCCTAGTTCCTTTCTACTAATATTGTACGCCCTTTCCAAGTCATTGGAGCTGACTATAATCAGATGGTATTAAAGACTGGATGTTGGAGCATACAGAAACCTCCAGTGTCACATAGAGTCCACTGACTTGGTAAAATCCCAATTTCTCAATGACATGGTGGTTTTAAAGGAGTAATCAAGGAAACCTGAGAACCTAATGAAGTTTATAGTTTAAGATATGCAATCTGTGGTAGGATGGTGGTGTTTACTGTACTCCTGATCAAACTGTAAAACCATCTCTACCGAGTGATAATCTACGAATTGACAGTAAATGAAACGTTTTAAGCCGTAAAAACCATCTCTACCAAATGATCATCTACGAGTTTACAGAGAACGAACAGAGTTGTTATGTGACAGTCAAGCCACTATTCGTTGGTAAAATAGTAGCCCAAGAGTTGGCCGTGGGTGGTGATGACTAGCTGACTTCCCTCTAGTCTTCCACTGCTAAATTAGGGTACGGCTAACGCAGATAGCCCTCGTGCAGCTTTGCGCGAAGTTCAAAACAAAGAAACAAACAAACTAGATATCTAAATATCATTTCGGATTTAGAATTTAAAAAAAAAGATTTCAAATCCACAAACCACTGTCTAAGAGGGCCCCTCGTTAAATACCAGAGTTCGTCAGTTGGGCTGGAAGATGACAGACAAAAGGTTCTATGAAACGCTATTCATGTATGTAGCATGATATAATATTTGCCCCCCCCCCCTCCCAGTGGTACAGCGGTATGTCTGCGGACTTACAACGCTAGAATCCAGGTTTCGATACCAGTAGTGGGCAGAGCACAGATAACCCATTGTGTAACTTAACTTCAAACAATCATTCCCCTGAACATATGATAGGTGTTTACTACTTCACTGGACCATGTCCAGCTTACGTCTATCTTACAATAAGCGTTTATAACCGCCCCAAAGTTCAAAATAATCTATTAGAGGGAGGGCAGCTAGTGAATAGCACCCACCGCCATCTCTTCGTCTACTTTTGTCTGACCGCATTGTAGGATTTGACCATTACTTTTGTAACGCAACCAACGACCCCAAAGAAATCAGGGAGATTTTTTTATTTTGCGGTAATGGGACGCGAACACTGAACCCGCAGATCTATAGTCCAGCACTCTAACTACTGGGCCACGCTCAGCCCTATATTTAGTTTTATACAGACTTAATCTAATACTTAACATGTATATATATATATATAAGATTTAACTACTTCAAGTATTTAGTTTGTAAGTTTGTTTTTGGATATTCGCGCAATAGTTCTCCGCGCTTCTGATTAAGATGTTTTAACACAATAATAACAACCGAATGTACACTAACCTTATATACATGGGCTACAGTTGTGTTAAATGGTTTTATTATAGAGGAATGTTCCATTTGTTCGTGCAGCTGCTTTAGTACGGTTAATTAGACACACAATTTTAGGCTTAAAAAATTTGTTGAAAATAGTCTACCTTTCCTTTCGTTCGTTTATTCATTCGTGAAATATAAACATTTCTTAGATATCTTACGTGGAAACACCACACGTGTCTAAAACAGTTTCGGTTTCGTCTAGTTTTATATACCTCTCTTCCTAACCAGTAACGGTTACTGTGGGAACAGCAGGTAAGTCAAACATTAGGCATCATAGAATATAAAACTGTTGGATCTTCTTTTCTTTTCTTTTGCTGTCTGCGGAAAACAACGTATTTCGTTAGTCTGCAAACTTTTCTAGGGTTAACAAGATTCTCTAAAATATTGTGGACTTTTCTTTTTATATATTTGTCATAAAGGCAACAATGAATTTAATAATGCGGGATATTTGTCATAAAGGCAACAATGAATTTAATAATGCGGGATATTTGTCATAAAGGCAACAATGAATTTAATAATGCGGGATATTTGTCATAAAGGCAACAATGAATTTAATAATGCGGGATATTTGTCATAAAGGCAACAATGAATTTAATAATGCGGGATATTTCATAAAGGCAACAATGAATTTAATAATGCGGGATATTATATAAAATACAAATGTTTTTATTTATACAAGGAATAGTTTAGTTCTTGTTTTCTACTACTTTAATTTGTCTCAAAGAAAAAGTTACGAAATATTCATCCGAAAACAAACCACATATTAGATCTTGCTTTCAGACTAACTTCACATTCCAACTCAAACAATTCAAAACTAACACTAAATAAAATCTTGTTTTAAGACTAACCTCACATTTCAACGCAAACAATTCAAAACTAACACTAAATAAAATCTTTTTTTAAGACTAACTTCACATTTCAACTCAAACAACTCAAAACTAACACTAAATAAAATCTTGTTTTAAGACTAACCTCACATTTCAACGCAAACAATTCAAAACTAACACTAAATAAAATCTTTTTTTAAGACTAACTCCATATTCCAACTGAAACTTAACACTAAACATAAATTTTGCTTACAAGGTAACACCATATTTCAACTGAAACTTAACACTAAATAAAATACAGGTACATACACATAGATAGAAAACTTGTTTGTTTGTAGTTAAGCACAAAGCTACGCAATGGACTATCTGTACTCTGCCCACCACATGTATCGAAACCGCAGCCCCGTCGCACCAAACGACCTTTCAGCCGTGGGGTGTTATAATGTGACGCTTAATCCCGCTATTCGTTGGTAAAAAGAGTAGCCCAAGAGTTGGTGGTGGGTGGTGATGACTAACTGCCTTCCCTCTAGTCTTTCACTGCTAAATTAGAGATGGCTAGCGCAGATAGCCCTCGTGTAGATTTGCCCGAAATTCAAACCAAATTAAGTCTGCAGACATACCACTGAGCCACTAGGGGGCCATAGATAACTCGATAAAATATAACTACAGAAACAGAAAGTGGATATAGACGATAATATTAATAGTTAAGCTTCGAACTTTGATTAAAAAGAAGCTAAACAAAACATCTGTTTTTGAATGTAAGGAAAGAAACCGACAGTAAAACGATAAAACAACCGGTTGCATTATTTTTATACTCTTCAAATTGTTTTAGGTTAATCACAGTAAAGTTTTCCATGAAAAACAAGTGTCTAATTAAGAACGATAATTTTTCTGTCAGTCATTATATTGTTACGACAGCGGAAGTCACGCGACGCTGGGAACATGTGCACTGGAGTTCCTAGAAGGATCATGACTTATCGGGGAGCCTCACGAATATCCCAGTGTTTGCTAGACGCCCTCTTTTTTAGTATATAAGCCAGCGATAGATAGATATGCAGATAGATTGAAGATAGAGATAATTGAGTCAAGCGAACAGTAGGCACCGTAAGTAAAGTGTGTGAATCACTGTGATTTATAGCGTGTGTTATAAAAGTAGTTAAGTTTAACGTACTGATTGGAAATTCTGTGTATTACAAAGTTGTATTGAGGACGAATAAATTAGTTTTAATTAAGAAAGGACTTGTATCGCTGAAGTTCCTCGGAAAGAATTTATACCGGAAATTAACAAACGAGCAGATACGTAACAATATTATTTCTTCGCCCTCTACAGTATTCTTCACGTAATGTGGAACATTACACATAAGTGTTGTTACAGTTTGTTTAACGTAATATGGAGCATTTCAGGGAAGCGAACAGTTGTGAAACAACACAAATAAATATTACTACATTCTGTTTCAAGTAATGTGGAACTCTTCATATACAGTACATGATAATATAGGCTGTTTCATGTAAGTGTAGAAAACCACAAGTGAGCATCCCCACATAAGCGGGTTTCATTCAGACCAGTGGTATTAGCGCATTATGAAAGGTCAGTATCGATAGGTCAATGTAATGAGAGGTCAATAGTGACAATTAGATCTAAGCCGGTTACACGTGCAGTTGGCTTTACGCTTGGTGTGAAATAAAAGGAATGCTTCGCAACCACTAAGAGCAGATGTCAATTTTATGAAAGATGATAGTGGGCCTTTTCACAGTCTCACAAATGTAATCGATGAAAAAATAAACAGAGGTTTGATGGTGATAAAGGTCGACACCTGGTGAATCATTTTTATGTTAGGGAAACACTCTCGACTTCTAGGCTTACTTTACCTATTCAATAGAGTGACGTTTTTAGGTGTGGGAGTATTCATAAAACACGTGGTGTATTCTCTGTTGGTTTCAGTTTTGTTTATCGATATTTTCGGTGGGTATTTTCTTTTCTTTTGCCAACGCTAAATTTCAACTCAGATTTTACACTCGGGATATTTATGGCCTCAAGGCCTCTAATATATTGGGATTATTTATTGCCTCAAGGCCTCTAATATATTGGGATTATTTATGTTGAGAGATAGAAAATTAAAATACAACTTTTAAAGATATATACATTTATTTCGTTATATACATCGAGTGCCAGAACCAACAACTAACAATTTAATATACTCAGGCCTGTTGTTTGCTCAGAATGTGTGATTTATTTATATTTTAAAACAAGTTTTTTAACGTAATCTCAACAAACTTAAATATTATTTTTTATTTGTATTTGTTTTCATGTATTTATATGCAAATTATTTTGTTCTGATATAACACTATTTTAAAGAAACGTAGACGGACTGATTTTAAACCGGTTCTTATAATGACACGATGTAGACCTAACTTAAGCCTACTAAACAGTCTCAAGTATTGAAGTTTGTGTGTGTCGGAGCGTTAAACCAAATCCTAATAAATTTCCTGCTATTCAATTAGATATGCGCATATAAGCCGTCCTTCAGGCTGTTTATTTCACCAACCAACTATCATTTAAGCTTACACAAGCAACTGGTGTATCTGAGTTATGAAAATACAAGATCTGTGATCTGTATGATTTGTCATTAAGAATAATTATATTATTTGTTTCTAACTCTATATATTATATTTAATTTATAACTCGTCCTTTTAATATCTTCAAATAAATGTTTCTTAAACGTGAAATTTAAATCACAATATCCACTGTTTTTAACGTGTACATATTTTAATTATAAAACAAAAACACGTGGGGCTTCGGCCCTATTAAACCAACCACATTTTCAAAACACAAAGACAAATCTTGAAACATTATCGGTAAATATGTTAACAATTCCTTATTAAACTTTTTATCCGTATCTCCGAGATAGAGCCAATTTTCGTCTGCTTGCTCAAATGCTAAGGATATTATCATATATTTGTCTCTCTCATGGCTATATACGTGAGTCAGTGGTGAGTTTACGGACTTATAATGCTGAAATCCGGTGTTCGAATCTCCGCGTCGGGTACAGTTTCTTGTATAGCCTACTCCATCTCATGGCACTGTAACACCATTTTCACTCATCATGGAAACGATATAAGGACTTTCCTAACAGAGGGCGTCGGAATAATTTAAAACACTAAAATCCGGGGTTCGAATCTCCGCGTCGGGCACAGTTTCTTGTATAGCTTACTCCATCTCATGGCACTGTAACACCATTTTCACTCATCATGGAAACGATATAAGGACTTTCCTAACAGAGGGCGTCGGAATAATTTATAACACTAAAATCCGGGGTTCGACTGGGCTGGGCAGCCACAGATAATGAGAATGTATAAGATATTTTAGGCTGGGATTCTGCGGTGGTGCTCCAGTGGGGACTAAAACTCCGGAAGCTAGCTGGTTTTTCTCATTTAAGGAGGTTAAAATTGTTTATTCTTTATGTTTCTATAAATGCGAATAAGGGGAAGAAACGTTTTTTTTTTTCGTGACGTAAATAATCATTTATTTTCGTATTAATTTCGATAATTAATGTTATAAACAATCGATAATTAATGTTATAAACAACACTAGCAAAGACAATTTTACATTCTAAGATACGGCGTGAAACATTACTCTACGGATACAGTCAACAGTAACAACAACACGAAAAAATTATTCACTTGAAGGCCAGCTGAAAGGCTTATGGATAGGGATGATGCTGAGTGGCTGAATTCTCTCTGGTCAGTAGCTCAGAGTTAGTGACCTGAACCCTAAAATACTCTGGTCTGACCATGCAGCTCATGAGTAACATAGAGTGTCTTTAACTCGTAAATATCAATAATTTAACAGACGAGCAGTTATCTCTGGACATTATTACATCAGTAATTACGTCACCAGAGTTAACGCTATTGTTGTCAGCAAGATTTGAAAGTGTGTCCTCGATTTGTTTCGTAAGGAAGTCTATTCATCTTCATCCCTGAGAATAATACTCTTACGTCAACAGTGACGTCATTCATAGGGTGTGACATGGTTTAAATCTTTAGGAGCGGGTTACTGGAACAGGCATCCAAAACAATACAATTTGAAATGTTTTTCGTTATGAAAAGAATATTCTGGAACTGACATTTACTGAACATACAAATTATTATCGGCTAGAGGTCTCCGTAATGGGGATTCTTAAGCATGGGCGTCCGCAGGGGAGCAAGAGGGGATTATTGTTCCCCCTGGAAAATTAGAAGCATAATTCTTTTTTATTCATCCAGCATAAGTTTATGCATTTTTTAAAATTCAATTCATAATTTTACACTACTTTGCCCCCCCCCCCGGGAAAACTTTGCACCTCCCTGGAAACATTTCTGAGGACGCCCATGTCTGACGACAGACAAATCTTGGGGCGTTTAGACTCTGACTTGACTGTTTAGCCCATGTTTGTTGATAAGCGCAAAGCCATGCAATAAGCTATCTGCGCTGTGCTCACAACGGGTATCGAAACCTGGTATTTAGCATTACAAGCCTTAAGTGTTACCGCTGAACCATTGGGGTAGCATGTTTCGTAAAAGGTGCTGTTCAAGTTGAAGATAACAATAACTTTTTCTAATCGGGTATCTTTGTGCTTGACAACATATCAACACAACATAAAAAAAAAGATTATTCAACACGTTGGAGGTGTTATTATAAAAACGAATACTGTTATATTAATTATTTTATAGCGGTGTTATCTTAGTGCATCGCGCTATTGTCCAACAAATCACAGACCAGTTCTCACACATCAAGGTAATATTTTTACTGCTATTAGCTTCTAAAAATGATAAAATATATTAAGCCTACATTTCAAGGTAAGATCAATTTTTCCTTCATGCTTTCAGATAATAGGGTGATAAAATTTTAGATTGGGAATCTTTGCACAAATTATAATAAACTATTTTAATAATCCACTTGATCAAATTACTTTAAAAAGATAAAATTCGTATTTTCGTGCTTATTGCCACGAAATAATAATTCAGAATTGTTTTGGTAATTAGCGACACCTGTTGACGACTTCCGTGCCGAAGAGCAAATATATTGGAGAAGAACATTGTGGTTAAGAAGCAACAGGGGAAATTAAAACCTCTATAATTACTCTAACGAAACTTTGCGCTGGAATTCAAGATTGCGATTCGATATGACATGTAGGCCTAAATTTTATATTGCCTGTAGATGGCGCTGGATTGTTATATCCCTACAGCGATAAAAACCACTTATTTTCATTGTTAGAACTAGAAACTGAATAATATTAAAGAACCGAACAGTAATTTATCTAATTTATTCAAGAATTCTCAAATCAAAATGTTTATAAAAAAATCGGAAGATTCAGTTAAAAATAATAAGTAAAGAAAGAAATGTAAACATTTCATAATATATATATATAAAATTACCTTATAAATAATATGATGTACGTATATATATATAGTTTCATAGAACACTTCAAAAGGAAGTATTATAGACAATAGTAAATGTCTCAAACTTTAGACTAAACTAAGAATTCCTTTAGTTTATTACGCGCAAAACCACACGAGGGTTATCTGTGTTAGCTGTCCTGAATTTTCAAGCGATAAACTGGAGGGAAGGCAACTAGACAAAAGTACCCACCGTCAACAAATTTCTGAGGTACTATAATCGAATTGTGGGATTTGACCGTCTCACTTATAACACCTTTATGGACTCAAAGTACAAAACGCGATTATTTTTAGTGCCAAAATGACGCGACTCATGGATCCAGAATTGGTTACCCATATATATCGTGTGACAGATTTACTATTATATATATATATATTGTTTTAATATCGATATTTGTTTAATTAAGTTGAATTTATATTTAGAAATGTACATAACTTATACTGTTAAATATGTATTGCGAAGTTCCCGCGTATTCTCTGAAGTTGTAGAAGATTCTCAAGTGTAAGAATCAACAATGCATGTGTGTGTACGTAAACGCTAGTGTAGCGTTTGTATTGTTGCGTAATCTGAATTTTCGAGAAACTCTCCACACGCCTATAAATATAACCAACGCGACGCGCCTAAAAACAGCATCTATTATTGGTTTGCTATAGTTGGTGTGCTATAAACTTCAGAAGCTATAACTGTGATTGTTATAACGATTATTAATCGGGAAACTTCAGATATTTGATCAGGAACATTTATAAATTTCGAACATAACAAATCACTTAACTTCAGTGGATTCACATCGGACATGAGTACTTTTACAAAAATATTACCTAACGTCATCGGTAGGAAAAATCGGCGTGTGATCAGTGAAGACTATAGAACTAACTAGCTCCCTATTAACTGAATTATACCTACGTCAACTCGAAATTAACTCGCTCATCATGAATCCTCGATAAGATATCAACGAAGTTGTAGACTAGAAAGAAGACTTTATATTGTTTGTAAGTTTGTAAAACTTTTGTATATAAATCATTGCTTGTAGTAACTATTTGTAATAATTGTTATTGTAAATTGTATTATTGGTTGTATATCAAAATCCATCTGTATTAAAAAAAGAAACTGAGTGTATTATTAATCTTGTTGGCAAATATCACAAATGGGATTTATATCGGCATATATTTAACTAATAAATCTAAATTACAATTTAACTCAGTTTTAAGCTATTTGAAATTGTAATACGTAACAACTGGAAAACTTCAGAGCGAGCGGTTATGGACAAAATCACGTTCCTGAAGATAAAGCCAACTAACATTTAGCACAACTACGTTGAGAAAATGTACCACATACAAGTAATTATGGAACTTTATCAATATTAATGATGCTCACAAAACACGTTAACATACCTTAGATACCGACACTTTTTTTTTATTTGTAAGTAAGTCGTTCAACCAGCAAAATACCAACGCAGGATGTTAATTACTTCCTCTTTGACTGTTCCGAAAAGGGAACTAGAATGTCTTTCTTCCGTACATTAAACATTCCTTAGCTTTAAACGACTGTCTTCTACGACCTCGTAAAAAAATCCACTGAGAATTACGCTTGGAAGTCTGGTGAAATTTAAATAATTGAAATCAAAACGAGATTTAAATGAAGTCAAAAGGCAAAATTCACCAGTGAATTTTAACTTCGGTTATATTTCGTTTTCCTTCAACTGACTTTCCATGTTGAGGTTGATTTTTTATTTTATTTTTAGGATCCAACTTCCGAACTTAACATTTGAATGTCAGAGTCTCTTGGACCGTGACTTGGCACAGCTCTTGATGGTTTATCGTGATTTGTTTGTTTCTTTCTGAATGTTTGTGCAAAGCTACACTAAGGATTATGTACGCATAGTTGTATCCAATTTCGAACTGGTAGACTAGAGGGAAGGCAACTAGTTAACAGCACTCACCGCCAATTCTTGGGCTACTCTTGTCTGATCGAATAGTGGAATTTGACCGTTACTCATGTAGTGTATCCTTGTTATCAAAATGCATAACGCTTTTTGAACCAACGAGCCGCGAACCATAAACCCTAAAGTTCAAAGTCCTAGTTTAAGTAGTGTAATCGAAGATAATGAATTGAAACCAAATGAAATCCTAAACGTTATGTAAGTTATATACTCTAAACATTACATATGATTGATTTTACAAACATTGAATTTTCATCACTCTGATCCGTTAGAGGGCAGGAAGGTAGCTGCATTAATACAGACCAAATAAACATGATTATTCAATTGAATCATTGTTACTATCGACAGCTTTACAATATCCCGGGGACCTAAAAACATAATCACACAAAAGGCGCCCCTAGAAGAAAACGGTATATTTGCCTTTTGAGGATTTCGGCAAGGCTGGCCTCCTGATAGCGAAACGTTTTCGCTTGGCTGGCCTCGTGATAGCGAAACGTTTTCGCTTGGCTAGCCTCCTGATAGCGAAAAGTTTTCGCTTGGCTGGCCTCGTGATAGCGAAACGTTTTCGCTTGGCTAGCCTCCTGATAGCGAAAAGTTTTCGCTTGGCTGGCCTCGTGATAGCGAAACGTTTTCGCTTGGCTGGCCTCGTGATAGCGAAACGTTTTCGCTTGGCTAGCCTCCTGATAGCGAAAAGTTTTCGCTTGGCTGGCCTCGTGATAGCGAAACGTTTTCGCTTGGCTGGCCTCCTGATAGCGAAACGTTTTCGCTTCATCAAAAAATCGATTCTTGTAAGAGAGGATAATCTGAGACTAATGAATGTTTAAGAGGTCCATAATGAATGTTTAAGAGGTTCCATAATGGATGTTTAAGAGGTCCATAATGGATGTTTAAGAGGTCCAATCTAGATAAAAAAAAACGACGTTACAAACTTTATACGAGAAAATTTATCAGAATGTTTACAAATATTGGCACTTATTCACTTCTTGTTTTTTAAAATTATTTTTAAAATAATTTCTTCATTGATTATTATACATTTTGTTGAAGTCATGAGATTAACATTTAAACTGATTAATTATTAATTAGTTGCACAAGATTCAATTATATTTGTTTGCTCATCAGAGGCGCAGCAATTATCCCCGCAGACCCCCGCGGTTGGGGAGGGCACTCGCTAAATAGGGGGCATAGCGCCATAATGAATTACCTCCGCAGACCTCCACTAACAGGAGCAATGAAACAGCAACAGGAGCATGGACAATCCAGGAACAGGAGAAGTGACCTTCCACTAACAGGAGCAATGAAACAGCAACAGGAGCATGGACAATCCAGGAACAGGAGAAGTGACCTTCCACTAACAGGAGCAATGAAACAGCAACAGGAGCATGGACAATCCAGGACAAGAGCAGTGACCTTCCACTAACAGGTGCAATGAAACAGCAACAGGAGCATGGACAATCCAGGAACAGGAACAGTGACGGCGGTGTATTGGATGTTAAAATATTGTGTTTGATCAAAACTGGCTGCAAAACTATAAGTTTGTCTAACCACTTGCAAGAGATAATTTAAATATTAACATAGCTAAAATAATGATTTTTTTTGCACTCTTCTTTTAAGTAGTTATTTTCACTTGATGCTCAAGAAAAAAGTTGCATCTGTTTCACGCTCCCTAGCGGTTGATACACAAAACAAAAATGCTTAAACAAGAACCATGTTTTGTTTACACTAAAACACCAAATTTTAAGTCACAATTTTCTTGGTTTCTACATTAAGATTTATCGTTTTTAAATTCTCCAGACAACACTTTTTTGTCTGACTTAATCAAGTTTCAATATAAATATTTCGTATAGAAATTTGAATAAATAATTTACACAATTTTTTTCCGGAAAATCTTCTCGAACGAAGCTACACGTGACATTTCTGAAGAAGTTTCAATAAAACTTCAACGATTGTTTCTTAGTGTTTTCCTGCTTAACGGTTCCTTTTAGCTGTCTTCTTAGTGATTTACCTTCGTGGAATTTATGGCAGTACAAACTCAACACTGAGAAGTTTCTTGTTACCACTCCCTTAAGCCTTAAAGTTTACCTGTATTTTTATCTTCGGCCTCATTAAGTAAACCAAGTTGCAAGATGTTTCCTGCATGAATTCACAAGACTAACTTTATATATATATATGATGTAAAGTACACCTTTCCACGTTCGCTCGCGCTTCCACGAAAACTACACAAATCTCTACTTTTGGTAAAATCCAGTAAAATACGTGTGCTTTCATTTCCATATATCAGGAAACAAATACGGTTATGGATTTGGAACGATCTTAACACGTGTCGTGGAGTTTTACTTCGAAGCTGGTTCGTGTTTCATTATTTACATAAACTACTTTAGTTACACTGGTAGTTGCAGGGTTTGGGGGTTCGTCGTTCGGTCTCAAAACTTGTAACAACTCAGTAAATTGAGATTAGGCTTAAGAGGTATTGAGTCAAATGCGATGAGAACGATGGGTATGATACAAAGATTTCAGATCGAAATTCTTTAAAATTAACTTTCAGGTAACCTTCTTCAAAATGTTAGAGGGAAAAAAAAAGAACAATAGAGATGAAAAATAACAGTTAACAGTAAAACACAACAAAAAAAAACACAACAAAAAACTTGTGTTCTATAAGATATCACCACAGAGAAGTTCCCCTTCACACCAAAAATGCTCGCCCTTTCAGCCGTGGGGGCGTTCTAATGTGAC
>NW_013667471.1:50655-54981 GCF_000517525.1 Limulus polyphemus
GTAGGCAGGATGTATTGGTTGTTAGTGTTAACAACTTGTGGATGTTGACAGGATGTCTTTGTTGTTAATGTTAACAACTTGTGGATGTTAGCAGGATGTATTGGTTGTTAATGTTAACAACTTGTGAATGTTGACAGGATGTATTGAATGTTAGTGTTAGCAGCGTGTGTATGTTATGGATGTTGACAGGATGTATTGAAGGTTAGTGTTAGCAGCGTGTGTATGTTATGAATGTTGACAGGATGTATTGAAGGTTAGTGTTAGCAGCGTGTATATGCTGTGAACGTTAGTATTATACGTAGTACCTAACAAAGACCCCTAATGGCTGTGTATAAGCTTGAGGACTTGTATGGCTAGAATTCGGGATTGGACACACGCGATAAAATAGGCGCAGATAGCCCATTCAGTACATTTTCGATAACACAATCAAAATTACACCATTGTTCCTCAAAACAATGACGACGAGATTATTTCAACTACAAAAGCGCTACCTGTTGATTATTCATGGAAATACAAAATACCACAAAGTGTCATTTTCTTCTTTACATTTAATTTACATTTTAAATCGACAAAATATGTGTATATATATGCATGTCAATTCACGTGCAATGACGTAATTTAGCTTTGTCGTTATTGTTTTTTTGACTATTATTTATGGGAGTTTTACTGATGTAATTTCATTAATTAAATTATTATTTCCTAACTTATTCGTTAAAAATATTTAAAAAAACAAACAAACAACGCCTGATCTATCACATCAAATGGAAATATTAGCAGGCAAGGTTATAAATACGCTGTGACGAAGGTAAGTTTATCGCTTCATTAATTACATAGTGACCTTAACACTAAACGCGTTACTATTTTTGACGTGTGAATTTTAATCTCGTTTGGTTGTTTCACCCACGTTATGTCACGATGTAATATAATCCTTAATAATCCCCAATACAAACGAAGTCCTAAGTTATGCAAAGACACGCCCCGGTTGGCTTTTCGAAAATTAATTGGTTTTAAATTAGGTACCACGATTCTAAAAATAACGGTCACTAGCCTGCCTCGGGTCTCTCTGTATCTGTAGATAAAAGACATCGTTCGTTCTGAGGTGTTTTTTTTCCTTTGACAACTTTGAGAATGGTCTCCTATAATCCTTTTTGCGGTAATAAACACGAACCAGGAAGGAGGATACACAGTTGGGGGTAACACATTCTCAGTTTACCTCCCCGATAAAGAAGGTCTACCTTTCGATAGCTCTCGGGTTATAGGGTTTCTTATTTTTGTTTTTTCCAAGATGTTTAAAACAAATAAGACAAACTCTTTTCAACGCGCTCTATCGGATTAAAAAAAAATATATATATTTGTTACCTTTTCTCCATGTATGTAAGTAGGCAGGAAACTTCCAGCTGACAATGATAGAGGGCGCACCACAATATTGTAGGGTGAAGTTTAAGGCTTATTTTAGCGCTTTTTTTAAAAAAAAAGTTTTTGTTGGTTTTTTTTTTTAGCGAAAAGCCATTCAATAAGCTATCTGCTCACTATCCACCACATGGAATCGAAACTCCAATTTCAGCGTAAACTTACTGGTGGACTTACCACTAAGATGTGTCACAGCACAAAACAATAACTAAGAAATATATCTTTCTAAGATATTTTAATATTTTAATATTCAAGCATAAAAAAAGAAATAATTTTTTGTTTCTACTCGGTAAGTCCTTAAACGGTTTTGTTTGTTTTTCTACACCAGGAGAACTAGTAAAAAAATACCAATAAATACGTTTTTTTTTCAATGTTTTCAATATATTCGAAGGTACACCATTTTCTTCACGCGAAATAAGCGGGGAACAAAACGTAAAAAAGCGTCAAAATATTTACGCGTCAAATTATACTTGTTTATGATATATATAGTGGTTGAAAGCAACGTTAAATGAATATTGTTGTTTTAGCACAAATCTACACAGTAGACGATCCGAGTTCTGTCTACCGCGAGGGAACCGAACCCTGAACTTTAGAATTTGAACTCCACAATCTCACCGGGGAGGACATCCTAAACGAAGAACGAATATTATGTTTCTTCGTGTTTAAACACAAAGCTGCATAATGCACTATCTGCACTGTGCTCACCACGGATGTAGAACCCCCAATTTTTGTGCTAATTATTTATGTCCAGATTTCGTTACGATAGCTAATAGTACTTGCTGTCTCCAGATTTCTGTTCATGTACTTAGGTCAAGTAAGAGGATCATTATTTATGCACGTGCGGATGATCTATACGGAGAAACGGATGTCTTGAACCACGTCATGCTTTGTTTTTTTCATCCCGTTTGATCAGCTACAGAGTTTAATAATCTACAAAATGAACCAGAAATTAAATCAAAAAGTAATATACATTTGACTAATACAGTTTGTAGTAGAAATATCGTTACAAGTTAACGTAACGAAAACTGGACAGACGGCTGGACATCAAGTACTATTAGCTATCGTAACGAAATCTGGACATAAATAATTAGAAGTTAACGTAACGAAAACTGGACAGACGGCTGGACATCAAGTACTATTAGCTATCGTAACGAAATCTGGACATAAATAATTAGAAGTTAACGTAACGAAAACTGGACAGACGGCTGGACATCAAGTACTATTAGCTATCGCAACGGGAAATTCTAACAATCTACACTAGTGGATGAATTAAGTTTGGAGAAAAAAAATATCAACTGAATTCAAAAATTATCAAACATACACAAAATATTCATCAAAAAAGGCGAAAGATAATAGATGCGAAATATTAAGATTTGTGAGTTTTGGGTGAATATTAAAAGGTATTATTTATTATGGATATCTCGAAAAGTAAATACATCTCATGTAAGAATAATGTGTGGTTCAGATTGTAGCCCAAATATTGATGAGGTATCTCGACTTTCACAAGACAGTATTGTCTGTCAGAAATGAAAAAAATCATATATCACTCCTTTCTCAAATGGGTTTAATTATAGTACATGTCGGGTCAAAGGTCAATAGAATTCAGAAATAGCCGTCCCTGGTGTGGAAATATTGTCTATACAAAAGCAACTAACCAGTAGTACTGGTTCCCAAGATTTTCTTTCTTCCAGCTATGAAACGAAACTGACTGTCACACTTATAATGCGCCTACAACTGAAAGTGCGGAGCTTGTTTATAGGTATCACTTATCAAACACCGTATCGTCTGATCCACAGCTTGACACGTTAACTATTAGGCCACGCCTGTCCAATTTTAAAATTAGCTTATGACGAGATTTTCATCTATTTTTTTTTTAACCTTTAAATGGAGAAAAAAGTGTTTGTTGATATTTTTGCTCTGCCTACCGCGGGTATTGAAATCCTGTTTTTAACATTATAAGCCCTCAGACTTATGTGTGATCAACTCATCTGGTTTTAAACAAAACTGTCTGAGAAATTCGTCGATAACTTCTTTTTTTTTTTTAATTGTCTAAATATATCTCAGCTTCAAATATCCTAGTAATTAATAAAGGGTGTCCCTCTGGTGGATATTACTAGTTAGAGCAGTATATTAAAATATTCAGGAAATTAGTTTATAAAATCTCTTTAAATAGATAAAAACGTTCGGGTAAATGGAGTATATAACTGAAACTTAAAAACAATAAGGTAGATATAGCTTTCGAAATAGCGAAGAAGAATGTTTAAAATAAGTATAGAATAGTAAGGAAGAATGTTTAAAATACGTATAGAATAGTAAGGAAGAGTATTTAAAATACGTATAGAATAGTAAGGAAGAGTTTAAAATACGTATAGAATAGTAAGGAAGAGTGTTTAAAATACGTATAGAATAGTACGGAAGAATGTTTAAAATACGTATAGAATAGTAAGGAAGAGTGTTTAAAATACGTATAGAATAGGAAGGAAGAGTGTTTAAAGTACGTATAGAATAGTAAGGAAGAGTGTTTAAAGTACGTATAGAATAGTAAGGACGAATGTTTAAAATACGTATAGAATAGTAAGGAAGAGTGTTTAAAATACGTATAGAATAGTAAGGAAGAATGTTTAAAATACGTATAGAATAGTAAGGAAGAATGTTTAAAATACGTATAGAATAGTAAGGAAGAGTATTTAAAATACGTATAGAATAGTAAGGAAGAGTGTTTAAAATAAGTATAGAATAGTAAGGACGAATGTTTAAAATAGGTATAGAATAGTAAAGAAAAATGTTTAAAATACGTATAGAATAGTAAGGAAGAGTGTTTAAAGTACGTATAGAATAGTAAGGAAGAGTATTTAAAATACGTATAGAATAGTAAGGAAGAATGTTTAAAATATGTATAGAATAGTAAGGACGAAT
>NW_013667471.1:55910-68236 GCF_000517525.1 Limulus polyphemus
GAAGAGTATTTAAAATACGTATAGAATAGTAAGGAAGAGTTTAAAATACGTATAGAATAGTAAGGAAGAGTGTTTAAAATACGTATAGAATAGTAAGGAAGAGTGTTTAAAATAAGCATAGAATAGGAAGAAAGAGTGTTTAAAATACGTATAGAATAGTAAGGAAGAGTGTTTAAAATAAGTATAGAATAAGGAATATTAGAAAAAGTATTCAAGGAAGAATAATAGAAAATATTTAGGAAAGTAAACCTAGAAAAGAATCCACATATTATATACGAACATTCGTTAATACACTGGTATATCTTTACAATTCGTTTAACCTAGCTCTTAAACTTTTATTTAGTTTCTCCAGTTAAAAAGATTCATCTCGCTGGCATGATCTGAAGACAGATTGAAAGAAACCTTTGTTCTTCTTCTTCTTCCAGATTATCAAATTCAAAGACGTCTCTTCATAACAAACCGACTGACGGTCTGCTCCGTTTCACGTAGTCACGAGTAGAATACTTTATTTTACAAAATGACGTGAAATGTAACTATAATTTATCGACGGACACAGATGAAAAATGATAAATTATCCAAAATGTATGTAAGACTAATGATTAATCTTGTACCTTACTCACGAGAGAGAGGGAACAACGCAAAGAATCTGTTCTATATTTATTAAGAAGAAAAAAAAAGGGGGATTAAATCCCCAATAAAACTACATTACTTTTTCCGTATCATTAGCAAAGTTTACTGAACTTGTCGTGATTCAAAGCCACACCTCGGTATTCTCTAACAACACCAGGAAGAAATCGTTTACAGAGATTATTTATTTGATACTAAAAACAATATAAAAATGTACAAAAGTTAGCTAATAGTAACATCTCATTCGTGTGAGAGAACTTTAGATATTATCAAGTTTACGGACTTAAAACCCTATAATTCCTGGTTCGATTCCATGCAGGTGACAAAGAGCTGATAGCTTCGTGTTTGCACAAAAAAAGCGACAACGCAGCTACAACTAGAAATAAATTCATTTATACATAGGTTATCTTTCCCAGTGGTACCATAGTTTGTTAGGGTACCATAGTTCTATAGTGGTACTATAGTTTGTTGGGGAACCATAATTTTATAGTGGTACCATAGTTTTATAGTGGTACTATAGTTTGTTAGGGTACCATAATTTTATAGTGGTATCATAGTTTTATGGTGGTACTATAGTTTGTTAGGGTACCATAGTTTTATAGTGGTATCATAGTTTTATAGTAGTACTATAGTTTTATAGTGGTACCATAGTTTGTTAGGGTACCATAGTTTTATAGTGGTATCATAGTTTGTTAGGGTACCATAGTTTTATGTGGTACCATAGTTTTATAGTAGTACCATAGTTCTATGTGGTACCATAGTTTTATGTGGTATCATAGTTTTATAGTAGTACCATAGTTTTATAGTGGTACCATAGTTTTATGTGGTACCATAGTTTGTTAGGGTACCATAGTTTTATAGTGGTAGCATAGTTTTATAGTAGCACCACAGTTTTATAGTGGTACCATAGTTTTGTAGTGGTAACATAGTTTTATAGTGGTACCATAGTTTTATAGTGGTACCATAGTTTTATAGTGGTATCATTGGTTTATAGTGGTACCATAGTTTTATAGTGGTACTATAGTTTTATAGTGGTACCATAGTTTTATAGTGGTACTATAGTTTTATAGTGGTATCATTGGTTTATAGTGGTACCATAGTTTTATAGTGGTACTATAGTTTTATAGTGGTATCATATTATTAAATAGCTTTTGATTAGTTATAACATGATATTGGAAACCTCTTGTAAAAAATAGTTATTTATTGTCTGAGTCTTTATTATGTTCACATCTAAGGAGAGAACCAATCTTTAACACCCACTAGAAGCCCCCCCCCCTCCCCAGTGGCACAGCGTTATGTCTGCGGAATTAAACTGCTAGAAACCGGGTTTCGATACCCGTGGTGGGCAGATCACAGATAGCCCTTTGTGTAGCTTCGTGCTTAATAAAAAGCAAACAACAACAACCCAGAAAAGATTGTAAGTTTGTTTGTTTCAGCGCAAAGCTGCACAGTAGGGTAGACTTGATGGTTAGGGTACTCAATTCGCAATCTGCGGGTCGCGGGTTCGAATACCGTCACCAGACATGCTCGTCCTTTGGGCCGTGGGGGTGTATAATGTGACGGTTATTTGTTAATAAAGAATAGCCCAAGAGTTGGCGGTCGGTGGTGTTGACTAGCTGCCTTTCCTCTCGTCTATCACTGTTAAATTAGGA
The DNA here is from genome assembly GCF_000517525.1 of Limulus polyphemus. Classification (NCBI taxonomy): domain Eukaryota; kingdom Metazoa; phylum Arthropoda; class Merostomata; order Xiphosura; family Limulidae; genus Limulus; species Limulus polyphemus. The sequence continues at coordinate 58,190 of NW_013667471.1, forward strand.
ACGGTTAGCGCAGATAGCCCTCGAGTAGCTTTGGACGAAAATTATAAAAAAAATAACAACAAAAACAACCAAAGACAATAGGCTTTTCCACCGCGGGGAATCGAAATTCGGATTTTACCATTGCAAGTTTGTAAACTTGTCACTGACCCACTAGGGGGACAATAGTTTAGGCTTAACAGTTTCAACTTTCCTCATCAGCGCGAGTTGACCGAATAAGATTAATCAGGCCTATCAATCACAATAACAATGCTCAAAATGTAACTACAGCTTGCAGAAATTAAACTTAATTATAAATATATCACAAGTTTTAAACTTGTCTCCTGAGAAGTAATTATTACTAATTTCTGATCAAAGCTCGGAACTATAAACTAAAAATTAAACCATTAATTAATATAGCTAATTTAACTCGCCAGTCTAATTGTGGCCAAGAAAAGCATTCATGCTATAATTTATTTTTATTCATTTTATTCCATAATTTGTCACTGATTTAGCGCCATCTAGTGTTTTTTAATACTTAAATACATGTCAGTGAAATGAACTTTTTTAAGTACTGAGTTAAAAATGATCAAATTCTAAAGGTAAAATATAATTATATAATCTAAATGTTTCCCACTTCACAGACATTTCACTAACTTTTTTTTTTATTGATGACGTATACAGAGTGGACCAACAAATACCTTAATATTGTTGTTATACAGTTAGCACTAAATAAAATGTTACAAAGATAACTGACGCGAAGTTAGTTATTGTTTCATTCAGGGTAATAGTTAAAAAATTAAACAATGTTTAAAGATGAACCAACTGTATAGTTAATTTTTTCCCCCATCCTGTACTTCATTGGGCATTTCACTTTCAATTAAGGAAAACTAAGAAACTTGACGTAGTTTGGTAGTTTCAGGGACACTCATTCCTTTAGGTAAGAGTAAAAAACGCTTTAACAACACTAGTGGTCGAAACGTTGTACGTGTTCTAAGATAAAAACAACAACACTAGTGGTCGAAACGTTGTATTTATTCTATGATAAAAAACGTCAACACTAGTGGTAGAAACGTTGTATTTATTCTAGGATAACAAACGACAGTCCTGGTGGTTGAAACGTTGTACGTATAACAAACGACAGCACTAGTGGTCGAAACGTCGTACTTATTATAAGATAAAAACATTTTCCCATCTACTTCCTGTAAGCTGTGAACTAATGTAACCGTTGTACAAACTTACATAACTGGAGTATCCGTTGTACAAACTTACATAACTGTAATATCCGTTGTACAAACTTACATAACTGTAGTATCCGTTATACAAACTTACATAACTGTAGTATCCGTTGTACAAACTTACATAACTGTAGTATCCGTTGTACAAATTTACATAACTGTAATATCCGTTGTACAAACTTACATAACTGTAGTGTCCTTTATACAAACTTACATAACTGTAGTATCCGTTGTACAAATTTACATAACTGTAGTGTCCGTTGTACAAACTTACACAACTTTAGTGTCCGTTGTACAAACTTCCATAACTGTAGTGTCATTTGTACAAAGCTACATAACTGTAGTGTCCGTTGTACAAACTTACATAACTGTAGTGTCCGTTGTACAAAGTTACATAACTGTAGTGTCCTTTGTACAAACTGACATAACTGTAGTGTCCGTTGTACAAACTTACATAACTGTAGTGTCCGTTCTATTATAATCTTTTCAATGTCCGATCAGTGGAAATAATAACTTTATAAGTTTATTTCTCAATAAAAAAATAACATGTATTGTTTATCTAGCCTTTTGAAAATACAATACTTATTGTCGTTAATAAATACAAAAATACACAACAACTGTTCTATGTCTAACTCAATAAAGTACATAAAATACTGTAAATATTAGCACGGAAATCGTTGCGATGGTTCTTCACTTGTAAACTACCAACTCTGCCATGAGTGGACTTGAAAGTTTGCCCTAAATCCACCTATATTTATTTATTTGTTCTTATTGCTAGCCTAATTTCCCAAGTGGATTCTTAGGCAAGCATCGAGTTTAACAGTCAACAGTAACCTTGTGGTGTGATGTGGCACGGATACCTAATGTTTCATAAAAACAACAGGACAGTTTTATGATTTTTTTTGGGGGGGGGGAGGAAAGTCTGTACACCATCTTTGTCCATGGTGTTCGCGGGTAGAGAAATAATGATTAACATTACTTTTTTTTTAGGGGGGGGGGTAGTCTGTACGCCATCTTTGTCCATAGTGATCGCAGGTAGAGAAATGATAATACCTACTTAACAGATTAAAGACAGATACGTACGTCGTGGTTACATGTATGAGTTACATTACTTGTGTCTCTATGGTTGGTTGTAGATACGTGTATGAGCTACTTTACTTGTGTCTCTATGGTTGGTCGTGAATACGTGTATGAGTTACATTACTTGTGTCTCTATGGTCCGTCGTAGATACGTGTATGAGCTACTTTACTTGTGTCTCTATGGTTGGTCGTGAACACGTGTATGAGTTACTTTACTTGTGTCTCTATGGTCCGTCGTGGATACGTGTATGAGTTACTTTACTTGTGTGTCTATGGTTGATCGTGAATACGTGTATTAGTTACTTTACTTGTGTATCTATGGTCCGTCGTGGATACGTGTACGAGCTACTTTACTTGTGTCTCTATGGTTGGTCGTGAATACGTGTATGAGTTACATTACTTGTGTCTCTATGGTCCGTCGTGGATACGTGTACGAGCTATATTACTTGTGTCTCTATGGTTGGTCGTGAATACGAGTATGAGCTACTTTACTTGTGTATCTATGATTGAAAGGCTACCAATGAGTCAAGCTGTTAATATTAGGACTTGTATGACTCTTCTCATCAATCATGCCCGATTGTCTATAAAGTTTCCTGGATTACAGTTACAGTTACAACTCCAGCTAGCTCTTCTAAAGGATGACCTCCTGACACCTAGATTAAGTCCCCTGCCGACGAGATTGCAACAGGAAGGTCTACAGCCATTGGCTTAGCTGATTTTACCAGTCGGATTGCGTGGTCCTAACAAACTGACGTAATAACATCCTCCAGGCATCGGTTGTATCTCCGCGATCGAGTGCGCGCGCGAATAAAACCAGACGACATATCGATCAGAGATCTTCCACTTCCCGATGGCACGAGAGAAAGGCTACTACTAGGGGGAAGTTGAAAGTTTATCACATTCAACGTTGTTCCTTACCTCATTCTCTGTCAACTACCAGAATAGGAAAATACAGTAAGGTAAGCCTAATCTGGTTCGTAGCGTAAACGATATGACTAGTTATGTAAACCACAGCCGCGAGTATTTCCAGCTTCTTCTAATTAGTTAAGCCTAACCATTCTCTAAAGCCGCGGTTCTCAACCCGTAGTCTGACGAGGACCCCAAACAGCCCGTTATCATTTAACGACTCTCAACCCGTAGTCTGACGAGGACCCCAAACAGCCCGTTATCATTTAACGACTCTCAACCCGTAGTCTGACGAGGACCCCAAACAGCCCGTTATCATTTAACGACAGTTGAGTATTAAATATCATATTGTGATTTCATCAAACCAAACAATACTATGTTCGACTGAATGAAAATAATGTCTTTATTTGATAATTTCGTTACATTACATATTTATTTATCGCTATAAACTGTGGGATCAACTTCCGGTGTTAGATCTGTAACTGTGGGATCAACTTACGCAGTTAGATCTGTAACTGTGGGATCAACTTACGCAGTTAGATCTGTAACTGTGGGATCAACTTACGCAGTTAAATCTGTAACTGTGAGATCAACTTACGCAGTTAAATCTGTAACTGTGAGATCAACTTACGCAGTTAGATTTGTAACTGTGGGATCAACTTACGCAGTTAGAACTATCTGAGTACAAGGGTCCTTGAGATTGTCTGTAATTCGTGTAGAGTTAACCTTGCTTTTTGTCTGTAATTCGTGTGGAGTTAACCTTACTTTTTGTCTGTAATTCGTGTAGAGTTAACCTTGCTTTTTGTCTGTAATTCGTGTAGAGTTAACCTTGCTTTTTGTCTGTAATTAGTGTAGAGTTAACTATGGTTTTTCTTTCCGGTTCATGTTCTAGCTCTAGATCTAAAATTCTGTGTTTTATAATCGAAGTCACATAATAAAGTTAATGTACTTTGGTCTACTCTATAGTCCAGTAGAGTTTAGTGTTTCTTATGGACCACCCTGTATATACTATAGTCCAGTAGAGTGTAGTGTTTCTTATGGACCACCCTGTGTATACTATAGTCTAGTAGAGTGTAGTGTTTCTTATGGACCACCCTGTGTATACTATAGTTCAGTAGAGTGTAGTGTTTCTTATGGACCAATCTGATTGCACTTATGGTTTTCTACAAGTTCCTATGACAACCAGTAATAATTAGTTGATTTATTTATTTAAAGTCACTAGAATGGATGTTACTCTCTTGGTTCCCATGACAACTAGTTAGTTGCAGTGAGTTACCTTACATAATAAGAGTTTAAAGTTTTCAGCGCAAACTGGAGTGTTGTGTTCGTTGTTAAAAATTGAAATGAAACACGACCTATCACTCCAGAAAACATAATTGTTTCATTTAAGCCAACATTTCGCCATCACGGCTTCATCGGGGCAACAATACATGTTTAATTATTTGTATTAGGATAAAGGATATGCATTTTGTTGCCCAGAACAACAAAGAATACACGACGCATCAGTTCTTCTTTATTTCTAGATGTGAGCTGCACTCAGTTCTCTGGTAATTGATAAATAATAACAGAGAGACAGGCAATAGTAGTTAATGTTTCACGGAGGTGTACCTTTTCAATTTCAATTAAAACAATCATTTCGCTGAAACACTTCCTCATCCAGCAAAAAATCAAATAGTTAGCAAAGGATTGTGGGGGGAAACGGGCGAACTCGTGATCCGTAAGTCCCCTGATGGGGCAGCTGAAAGTCTACGGTCTTACAACGCTAAAACACAAGGTTCGATTCCTCGCGGTGGACACAGCAGTTAGCCCAATGTGGCTTCGCTATAAAAAAACAACAACAAAAAACAAGACAAAAACAAACTAATTAACGCAATCCATAAGAGGCAGGCAGGGGGCGTTCTCAGGATTCGGAAGGGCAAGATTGTTGTACGTTATTGTGCTAAAGATTGTTTAACGAGCAAGGAGCTACTTACAAACATAAGATGTTCTGGTGGTATAGTTTGTTGTTCTAAGAAATAGATCGCATCGTAAAATATACAGAAAAGTCATTGTTCATCATGTTTAAAAATGGTTCCATGAATATACCGTTATAATGATTAATTTTTTGAAAATCAGATATTACGCATGTCCATTATAGAATCGTTAAAAAGTTTAAATTTATCAAATGTAACCTGTGGGAATTGTGTCAAATCATTTATGCTATAAGGTTTGTACTGGTTGTGTGTTATACTGTTAATAATTGGTTTATCTTATAAGGTTTGTACTCGTTGTGTGTTATAAGGTTCATATCACCAGAATGACATCTCACAGAAGCATTTTGATCATTACAAATGTTAATAGAATATGTGAATCTGAAATAACAACAACAAAAACAAAAAATTTTCTAACCACGACCCCACGCCTGGTCCTCTTGGAAGAATGAACTGAGTGGTTCTCGAGAAAATATTTTTTTAGCTGTCCAACTCGCGTGCCTTTTTCTAGTCTTTCTTATATGCCGATTTGCAATCTGTGGGTCGCGAGTTCGAATCCCGTCATCGAACGTGCTCGTTCTTTCAGCCGTGGGGGCATTATAATACGATGGTCAATCATACTTTGCCTGGCATGGCCTGGTGGTTAGGGCACTCGACTCGCAATCTGTCCGTCCCTGGTTCGAATCCTTCTCATCGAACATGCTCGTTCTTTCAGCCGTGTGGGCATTATAATATGACGGTCAAGCCCACTATTCGTTAGTAAAATAGTATCCCAAGAGTTGGCGGTGGGTGATGTTCACTAACTGTCTTTTCTCTATATTATCGCTGCTAAATTAGGGATATAGACCTCGTATAACTTTGCGCAAAATTCAAACCAAACCAAACTTTTTAAAAAAGCATTCGAGATAAAATGAAAGAGAGTTATTCTGATGGTTTTATTATATTGTAGTTAATCAACTACTAGTTTAGCTATAATGGTAAGACTGGACGTTACGTTAGGCCTAATGTTGTCGTAATTGCAAGCCGCTTTTCTAAAATTACTGATCGTTAAGACATGCTATGAGAGTTCCGAATCAATAGTAATCTCAGCTCACGATATTCGCAAACCTTTCAGCTTAGAAGAAGAAATAAGCTGTACATGAGTAGCATGACATACAGACTCCTGTTAGAAGCTACGGTGCACTAAAAGTACCACTATAATAGTCATAAACTAATCATTAAACAAGTCAGGAAAGAAGGGAGTAAATGATACTGACAACACAGGCCTCGAAGTTGGCTAATGTCTGATTGATTTTACAGCTTATCTTCAATTACCAATGAATCTTCTCTTAGAGATATATTAGATGGATTTACGTTTCACTTAGAGGACTATGTTCTAAGGTCATTTTTAGGCCATTTTTACGTTTTTAGGAATGCCACCAGTATTCAGAACTACATACAGAACATTAATCAATATAGCGATTATTAGACTTAAAGACACTTCAATAAAAAGCAACGCATAAAAACAATAAGGAGTCGCCCCCCCCTTAAAATATCATCCAATGACGTAGATACGAGCTTTCAGTCAGTAAGAGTATTTCTTTCGTTAGTCTGTAAGAGACTGTGGTATTCTCACGTGCACCTGATGTACCTTTGGGGGTAGTAACCGCAAATAACAGGAGAAATGACCAGGAAATGTATCGCGGAGTTGAAAGAAAGAAACAATGTATAACAACACATAAAACAATATTTAATTAAAAAACAATGAAAGTGACGAGTACAGAGGTCTAATGGATAGCGTTTATACTGGAGATTTTGTTATTCTGTGTCAGACTGAGAGCATAACATTACATACAACCGAGAGAGCATAACATTATATACAACCGAGAGACCATAACATTATATACAACCGAGAGAGCATAACATTATATACCACCTAGAGAGCATAACATTATATACAACCAAGAGAGCATAACATTATATACAACCGAGAGAGCATAACGATATATACAACCAAGAGAGCAGAACGATATATACAACCAAGAGAGCATAACATTATATACAACCGAGAGAGAGCATAACGATATATACAACCAAGAGAGCATAACATCATATACAACCAAGAGAGCATAACATTATATACAAGTGAGAGAGCATAACATTATATACAACTGAGAAAGCATTATATACACCAGAGGCCCCTATATCTTCCCCGTGGAAGGGAATTAAAGATATACGTTATCTGGAAACTTGTTATTAAATATTCGTAAATATTCAACATGAATTTACTTTCAATCCTGTTGTTCTTTTGTGATGGGTTTTATAATTCTAGAAAAAATATTTTATGATCATACGAGATATATAAATCTTAAGTAATTCTTGAAGAAATAATTCATGAAATGTTCTTCATTTATCTTATTATTCTAAAACATAATTTAATAATCCTACATTGCATATTTTCTACTTACCTCCCTCAAATAAGGATCATAAGTACTTTCATATAGTGTAATTCCCTAATTAATAAAATAATACGTTTAACTATTTAATTTTGTTAACTCTTTCTAAACTGTAATTCCCTAATTAATTATAGGTTCACAGGGAAGTATGAATATTTCCAGTTGTAACTAAAACTGAAGTTGTTATATCACAATACACCAAATCTTAAAATATTACAAACGTGTTATGTTTAATTTTTCTTTTAAAAGTGTTCATAAAGTAATAAGTTTAACTATTTAATTTTGTTAACTCTTTCTAAACTGTACACATTTAGGTAATTTGATAACTCAATAAACATTTTTTTTTATCTAACATTTATATGAATATATAATTAGTATATTTCAGGTTCTCATTACGTGATTTGTTTTTGGGTTCTGGTAACACGTAAATTTTATTTCAGTAATATTAACACATATCATTTACATTACACTATTTATTTACTTTATCAAAATTCATCTGTAGTTTAGAAATAAATTATCAATCCTAAAATTATCAAACATAACCACACTTAAAATCATAAATAATATTCAACGTTAAACTGGTACACAATTAAAAACATTTTATTTAGGCCTATCTATGGCCTTCAAAAAATTGACGACGTTACAACGTCATCCTACAACAACCACACTGTTATCTGCAAACAGATACAACAAACAGTTTCAATTTAATTCGATAATATCCTTAATGTATGTTACAAATAAAACTCTAAGGTGCACCATCTTTTATTAATTCATAATTATCATATGTTTTATATATTTTAGTTACTACGTGTCTGTTCGATAAATAATATCAAGTCACCTAAAAAAAAACGTTCTCTAATATCATCTTATGATGTCAAACGTCTCAACGAGGCTTAAGAAAAACGAACCAGTAAATTTACTAATATTCAGATTTTGATGTATTTCATTCTAGAAGTCTTCTGATAACACTATTGTGTTTTTAATTTTCATGGAATACATAATAATTGGGTATGACTATATTATATGCTACATATTTTCCAACTAATTTGAAAACAGTTCGTATAATAATTACTGCTCCACAATTAATATTTTTTTCATTTACTATGTGATTTATAAACGAGTCTAACGATAATTATTTGTAACTTTTTATTTACTAGTAATGTTAAAACCTGACAAAAGGATCATTACACATTCGAATCTCGCTTAACTTATTGTTATCAATAACTCCATATTTTTATCCCCTAATTTATCTATAATAAATTAGCACAGTGGCACAGCGCTATGTCTGCGGACTTACAACGCTAGAAACCGGGTTTCGATACCCGTGGTGGGCAGAGCACAGATAGCCCATTGTGTAGCTTTGTGCATAATTACAAATTCTCGCACTGCGTGAATTTTTATTTAACACATCTCCAAACTAACGATAAGGAAAAATGAACGTTGTTTCTTCCTCCATTTTCCGGAAGATTAAGTTGAAATAGTTTTAATTTCAAAGATACGACAGTATCTCAAGCAAGATAAACAAAACTTATTTCAGCGAGATAAACACAGAAACACACACACACGTAAAACGTAAAGAATAAATGAACTCTGGATTTCTGTTTATTTGTTTGTTGAATTTCGAGATAAACCACTCGAGGGCTATCTTTGCTAGCCGTCCCTAATTTAGAAGTAATAGACTAGAGAGAGAAGGCAGCTAGTCAACACCACCCACCGCCAACTCTTGAGCTATATTTTACCAAAGAATAATAGGACTGACCGTCATATTATAACGCCCCCACGGCTAAAAGGGCGAGCATGCTCGGTGATGGAATTCGAAACTGTGACCCATAACGACCCGAAATGGAGGGGACATAAGTTTTCAAATACTATATAAATTATGATGTTTTGCTATCAAACTATTCATTTTGAAAGTTTTCTTAAGTGCATTTCTTTGGGTAGTGTATTAATGGCTACAGCGTTCTTCTTTTGTGCTGCCTTTGTTGATTTTTAATACGTTTTCTTCCCGTTAGCGTATATATACGTGTGTGTGTGTTTTTGTGTAGTTTTTTTTTTTTTTGTACATTATGTACGCATTCGTATATGAGTAATGTTGCCTAGGAACATCGATTACAAATTCATCGCTTCGCTTGGTTCTTAGTAGGCATAAGTCTTTCTAAGCCTAAACAATATACGAAGGAATACAAGTAAAGCACTAAGTGAGCTCGAAAAGATAATACGCCAGAAAATGTCGTGAATTCTCTATTTCGAAATATTAAAGTCACAACTGTTTTACTACAACAGAAATGTTCAGTTAATAATGTCAAATAAATTTTTGATCATTAGCTATAAAAAAAGTACGGAAAAATACCAAAATGTCTTCAATTAGTAGAAGAATCAGTAAGGAAACTTAACATACAGAAGAAGGCCTTTATGAAGAATCAATAAGGAAATTTAACATAC